>NC_071990.2:82220909-82523939 GCF_028885655.2 Pongo abelii | reverse complement strand
TTCAATATAATACGGAATTCCTGGTCAGGGTAATTAGGCAAGAGAAATAAATAAAGGTCAAATCAGAAAGGAACAAGTCAAATTAGCCTTGTTTCCAGGTGACACGGTCTCACACTTAGAAAAGCCTAAAAACTCCACCAAAAAACTGTTAGAACTGGTAAACAAATTCAGTAAAGTTGCAGGCACAAAATCGACGTACAAAAATCAGTAGCATTTATATATGTCAACTATCTGAACAATCTGAAAAAGAAATCAAGAAAGCAATCTCATTTATAGTAGTTACAAATAATATAAAATACTTTGAAATCCATCTAACCAAAGTGAAAATTCTATCCAAGGAAGGCAGTAAAACACTGATGAAAGAAATTGAAGAGGACACCAAAAAAAAATGGAAATATATTCCATGCTCACAGATAGAAAGAATATTGTTAAAATGACAATTGTACCCAAAATAATGTACAGATTCAATGCAATCCCTATCAGTATATGAATGGCATTCTTCACAAAACTAAAAAGAAGTTCTAAAATTTATATGGAACTACACAAACCCTAAATAGCCAAAGCTGGAGGCATCACACTACCTGACTTCAAAATATACTACAAAGCTATAATAACCAAACCAGAATGGTACTGGAATAAAAGCAGACACATAGAATAGAGAACCCAGATATAAATCCACACATTTAAAGCCAAAATCATTTTTGACAAAGGTACCAAGAACATGCAATAGAAAAAGGACAGTCTCTGGGAAATGGTGCTGGGAGAACAAGATAACAATATGCAGAATAATGAAATTAGAATTCTGTCTCTCACCATATACAAAAGTCAACTCAAAATGGATTGAAGACTTAAATCTAAGACCTGAAACTATAAAACTACTAGAAGAAAAAGTTGGGGAAATGGTCCAGAACTTGATATGGGCACATATTTTTCTTGTGTAAGACTTGTGTAAAAGGACAGACCACCAAAGCAAAATGAATAAATGGGACCACATTAAGCTAAAAAGCTTCTGCACAGCAAAGGAAACTATCAACAAAGAGACAACCTAAAGAATGGCAGAAAATATTCACAAACTCTCTATCTGACCATAAGTTAATAACCGAAATATATAAGGAACTCAAGCAACTCCATAACAAAAAAAAATAAACAATTCAATTAAAAACTGGGCAAAAGACCTGAACACATATTTCTCAAAATAAGACATACAAATGGCCAATGTGTATATGAAAAAATAGTTTGACATCACTAATCATCAGAGAAATGCAAATCAAAACCATAGTGAGATATCTCACTCCAGTTAAAATGACAGTTATCAAAAAACATAGAATAATGGATGCTGGTGAGGGTATGGAGAAAAGGGAATTCTCATACACTGTTGGTGGGCATGTAAATTAGGAGAACTACTATGGAAAGCTATATGGAGGTTTCTCAAAATACTAAAAATGGAAGTACCATGTGGTCCAGCAATTCCACCACTGGGTGTATATCCAAAAGAAATCAATATGCTGTAGAGATATCTGCACTCTCACATTTATTGCAAGACTATTTACAGTAGACAAAATATGGAATCAGACTAAGTGCCTATCAATGAATGAATGGATAAAGAAAATGTAACATATATACACGGCAGAATATTATTCATCCATAAAAAATAAACTCCTGTCATTGCAGCAACATGGAAGGAACTGGAGGACATTGCATTAAATGAAGTAAGCCAGAAAGATATATATCACGTATTCTCGCTCATATGTGGGAGCTAAACAGAATGGATCTCATGAAGATAGGGAGTAGATTTGCGGTTACCAGAGGCCAGGAAAGGTAGAGGGGACTGGGGAAAATAAAATATACACAAATATAAAAAATAAAAATAATAAAGTTCAGACAAATAATAGTTATTAATTATGTACAATAATAAATATATATAATAAGTTCAGACAAAGGTGTGCTATTTAAATCAGTTCTATACTGAATCCTGTTGCAAAGTGATAAATCATACCTATAATGATTTTACATAAAATCAAAAATTTCTTACAGTAGTTCTGTTGAAATACGATGACATCTTCACCTCTTTCTGAAAGCAAGTTTAAAAGGTCAAGTGTGCTTTTGGGTAAAGTATTACATAGGTTTTATTCACAGGACTGCTGTAAACCATTGCTTACTTTTCAGAGTAAACTTAAACCAGATTTGAAATGGTTCCAGAGAAGTAGGCTGCCTGTTGTCTATCACCTTCATTTCCATGGGAGTTGCAAAGTACTTACCTAAGTCCATTTTCCAGGGCAGTATTTACAGGGATCAGAAGCAATTCTAATTCTAGTGACACAGACACTTTATAACTTCCATGCGGAGACCTCAGATCCAGACACTTGCTTGTCCTCCAGTTGAGTTCTCCCTCTCTCATAGGCATTGCTACTTAATCTCCCTCTCTCATAGGCATTTATCAGTGGGTAGAGAATATATGAGATAGGCAGCACGTGAAACTTTGTCCATGACTGCACTTTTTGGAACAGCCGGGCATTTACTGCATGCTTCTTCAATGCCAACTACTTTTCATGTATTATTCCTTTTAATCCCACAAGCCTATAAGATAGGAACTACTATTATCCTCATCTGTCAAATGAGGAAAATTAGGCTTGGAGAAGTTAAATAATATGTCCAAGGTCACTTGGGAATTGGTGCAAACAGAAGCCAAACCAATATTCCTCCTACTATGATATTCTGCTGTTAAAAATTTAGCATCCTCCAGGGTAGAGAGGCACAAGCCAAAAAGAGGCTTTACTATGATCTGGATTTTGGAGATGAGGGAATTGTGACAGAACTGATTACAGCTGTATAGTGCTTCTGTGTTACAGTAATGGCTCCACATTCCTTTTTGGACATTAGGTACCATGTGGTACTTCCTGGCTGGCATATTTAATTGTTGGTAGAAGACCTCCAGCAACACTGTCTTCTCTGGTGAAGTGATCAGCCATCTTGAAAATACATGTTGAAATGGAAGTAAAACAAGATCAAAAAGCCTATCCTGGACAATCACCTGGACTAGCAGTATACACTATGGGAGGCAGAAATAAGATTTTATTAAGTTAAAATTGTGATTTTTGGGGTTATTTAATATTACAGCACTGTCATTCTTATCCAGGCTAATATGAGGAAGGTAACTGCTCCTTTTGTATAGTATTCATTATTTTGCAACATAAAGTCTACAGAGCAAGCTTGTGGTAACCTACAAAAGAATGTGAGAATTAGCGCCCACACCCACTGAGTTTTAATGAAAACACAGTTTTCATCTCCATTTTGACACTTAGGTACATACAAATGTGCCTAGAATAGAACTGGGATTTCCTCTTTTCTAGATCAATAAAACCCTAATTAGTTGACTTTTCTGGTCTACTTCAAAACATTGTTTTTGTGTCATATCATTTGTTTATTCTTGATCTTCATTTGCTTTTCCTTTGCCCATATACTATGGCAGAGGAAGCTTGCCATATGTTTTATGAATTAACCAATAAACTCATTTATCAGAATTATTATTTGTTCATTATAGACAATCCTCATGAACCCATTAGGACAAGACCAAGGGAAAAGTAAGCACAAATCTCAGTTACTCTGCCTTGGCCCAAATGCCTTCTGTGTTCAGATAGTTTAGTGTCAACAGGTTATGGGGTGTGTGTGTGTGTGTTTTCTGTTTAATCAGTTCCTTTCTTTGAAATAGCTGACTTTGCTTTCACACATGATCAAGTTGTGAAGTTTTATTTTCCATGAAAAGAAACTGAACTGAAACTGAAACTTCTCTACCAGTTATTCAAATGGATTATTTTGTGCCTCATTAGCATCAATTATCTCTAGAAGGAAGTATGATAGGATTTTAAATGGGTTACTGCACTACAGCTAACAGCTGGAAACAAACTATGCTTCAAGCAAACAAATGAAAATAGCAAAGAGACTTTAACCTGGGAGCTTACAGAAAGAGACTGATGAAGGGAGGTTGCAGACGAACAGTCTTGTGGAGCAGTGGAGGCAGTTCCATTTCTCCATGGGGTCTAAGATGCACACTTGATAGAAATGCTTGGCACCTGGCAATGAGTTTTATCCATTGATGCTGATAAGAAATGCTAATACATTTTATAGAAGACTTAGCAAGAATGCCTCATAAAAGGGAAAAGTGTCATTCTATAAAAAGTCAGTCTCTTTTTGCTTTAGACTATTTTCTGCTGCTATAACAGAATACTACAGACTGGGCAGTTTATAAAGAAAATATATTATTTGACTAATTGTTCTGGAGGCTGGAAAGTCCATGATAATGGTGCTGGACATCTGGCAAGGGTTATCCCATGGTGCAAAGTGAAAGGAAGAACAAGCCAGCAAGCGAGACTCAGGGAGAATAGGGGTTGAACCCTCATGATAACAAACCCACTCCTGTGATTAATCCATTCATGAGGGCACAGTCTCTAAGACTGTATCACCTTTAAAAGATCCCACCTCTTAATACTGCCACAATGGCAATTAAATTTCAGCATGAGTTTTGGAGGACACATTCAAGGCAGTGTATTTTTTTAAAAAACTTGAACAGTGATTTTTTTTTTTTTTTGAGACAGTGTTTTGCACTGTCACCCAGGTTGGAGTGCAAAGGTGTGATCTCAACTCTTTACAACCTCTTCCTCCTAGGCTCAAGACATCCTCCCACCTCAGCCTCTTAAGTAGCTGGGACTACAGATGTGCACCACCATGCCCACTAATTTTCGTTTTTTTTTTTCTTTTTGGATAGACGGGGTTTCACCATGTTGCCCAGACTGGTCTCAAGCTCCTGGACTCAAGCGATCTACCCTCCCAAAGGGCTAAGATTACAGGTGTGACCCAACGTGCCCAACCCAGTGTTTTTTTTTTTTTTTCCTCATGTGCTTGACACTGCCAGTTGCTAGGGATTCAGGGACAAATAAGCACATAGGTGAAAGATGTGTGTTGTAACTTCACAAAGTACTCTAATGTACACTCTATCAACTGGGTGTCAGTCAGGAAGCAGTTAGCATGCTCACATAGAGTGGAGTTCAATAAAGAAACTATTTATAGGGGAGTCACCACAGTGAAGCAAAACCAAGATAATATAATATCCCAGAGCTAGTAATAGCAGGACGTCACTACCAAGAGGAGGGAGTGGTTACTCGTCCCCTGACAATATATACAGTGCGTAGGGCATCCTGTGGAGAGAGTCATTTGACAGGAGCCACGGAGCTTCCCAGAGAGGGAGCACGTCTCCTGCTAGTGCCTCCATTTGCCCAAACAGAAGCCCAAGGATGAAGGAGCTTTGATGGAGGCCCTCCAACTGAGCTTCATGGGGCCTGAGTTGGGGGGAGAAGGCTGTGGCAGAGTGGATATAGAGGGGCAAACAGAGGCTTTCCAGGACATGGACATTAGCTCGTGGGTATTTACAGTGGCCCCATAATAATAATTGTAATAATTGACCTGAATCGAGGGCTTCCTATGTGCCAGGCAGTGTATCAGGGTTTTACATCTCATCAAATCTGTACAGCAACCCTATGAAGTGGGCCTCATTATTCATACTTTCATCAAGGAAGACTTCAAGGCTCGGAGACATTAATTTGCCCTTTCACCCAGCTAAAAGTAGCAGAGCTGTGATATGACCCGAGGAGTCTATTGCTAGAGCCAGGATGCCTGGCTGCCTGCTCATTTTTCACTTAGAGAAACAGAAGCTTATACAGTTTAAGGGACTGATTCAAGTTAACACGGCTGTGAAATGATGATCCTGTGATAAGTTCAGTTTTTCCTCCTAAGGCTTACACTTGTCCCATGACATCTGGCAGTTATGAGGAAGGTGGGTGAGATGGGACCATGTGAACACAAGGCAATTTGAGCTGAACAGAGGAGACTTGAGTTTGCACTGTTTTCTCTGTCTGAATTTGTCTGTTTTCTTCAGGCTAAGGGAGTAGCGTGAGTGAAGTCGGGAAGGTGAAAAGTGTGGTTATATCCGGCTAGAGTCAGAAGAGAAGAGGGTGGTAGAAAGGCTGCGCGATCAAGGGAGTAAAAGATGCCACAGAAGCCAGCTGCCTAAAAGGGGAAGAATTCAATGAAAGGAGAACCAGGAGAGGCTTAGAGGGATTAAATTATATACCCAAGAAAATAACGACAGGAGCAGAACGACGTTTATCTCACTTAAAAGTATTGTTCTTTTTTAGGAAAGCACACAGCCTGCCTTTATATATGCCCCTATTCCATATCAGAAGTGCTGGAATTTTCTAAAATTCCACACCCTTCACTGATTCTCAGCGAGAAGCCTGAAGAGGCTAGATTGAGTTGTCCAATTGGAATGTTTCATTTTCCTACAACTTCCCTAACTCCCTTCTCCCTACCTCCTCTCCCATCCTACCACACCTTCCTAATTGTGTTTGAAATAACTTCATTTCCTATGGGTTGGTATCCATTTATCCAACTGATAGCTGAGACCCACCATGCTAGGCATTGTTTCTAGGTGCTGGGAACACAGCAGTGAACAAAACGGAAATCTCTACCCTTAACTTCTTCCAGGAAGAAAAAAAGTAAAATGTACAGTCTAGTGATAAGTGCAGTGGAGAAGAAAGCCAAAGGAGATTTTGATGGAGGTTACAATTCTGAAGACAGGCGAAGAGATGACATTCAGAAAAGGCTTAGTTGATGGGAAAGGGGGGCGTGAGAATATCTGGGGAAAGAACATTTCTTAGGGAACAGCAGAATCAAAGACCTAAGGACTCTGGCTTTTACTCTAAGTGAAATAGGGAGACATTGAGTTATTTCCCCAGAGAAAATACATGACTGGAATTAAGTTGTAAAAGGCTCACGGTAGCTGTTGTAAGAATGGGCAGTTGGTGGGCAAGTCCAGAAACAGAGACTGGCTAGGATGCTATTGCAATAATGAAGGGGAGAGATTATAAAAGCTGTGTTGGATGCGGTGAAAAGATCAGCTTCTGGATGTATTTTGAAGGCAGAGATGACAAGATTTGCCCCCAGACAGAATGTGGGACAGAGAGAAAGAGGTGTCAAAGATGAGGCCATGACTCTTGGCCAGGAAACTGGAACGATGGAGTTTTCTGAGTTGGTGAACACAGTGACGGGGCAGTTCACTTTCGAACATGTTAGGTTTGAGCTGCCTGTTAAATGTTCAAAGAGAGACGCTGAATAGGCAGTGGCTATTAAATACGGGAGTCTCCAGTTCAGGGGACGGATGCATCAGCATGTAGCTGTCACTTAAAGCCGTGAGGCTTCTTGAAGGGGTGTACTTGGCTAAGCGCTGATTTGGAAGCACTCCTGCCTTCAGAGGCAATGTAAATGAATGCCACAAACCATGGAAAGAGAGGTTTGGATAGTAGTAAATCAGAGTTCACAAATCTTACCCTAAGGTGGCAGCTACCTCTCAGATCCAGCTGATTTCTGCAGTGCTAAATGCACAAGCTGGCCCAGTGGGATTAGAACTCCCCAACAAAAGATATTTTTCAGCCCCCTAATTGGTGACCTCTGCCCTACAGGCTGGAATCTGGAAATGTGGTTTTGTGTTTATTCCTCAAGCCTATAGTGCCATTTGATCAGCCTCTTCTCTGCTCACAGGCTCAGGGTTTTCACAGTATCTAATGCTTGATGTTGTGCCTTGGTTCTCCTTTAATTCATAAATCTGGGCTTCACCTTCCAGAGGACCAGTCATATGCTGAAACTGGCTACTATTGGCTCATGTAAGCCAATCTTAGATTTTCAGGAATTTTCTAAAGATGGATGATAAACACAACCATTTAAAAAACTAAATTATATAAAATTACAGTTATGTAAATTTTATTAAAAACAAGGTCAAAAATACTCAAAACTTATCTCTTACAACTTATTTTACTACATTTTATTATTATGTATACTCCTGGGATTTTTTCCTTCAACTGTATCTGTGTTCTGGAAATACTACATAATGGTGTATCTCTTCCCAACTTTGCTTCCAAGAATTTCATGTTGATAGCTTGAAATGAGCCATGTGGAAATATTTACACCAAGGAAATTGTCAAACAATACAAATCAGTCCTATTTTCCCCAGAGAGCCAGTTTTAAATCTTTACCAGCATACCACTCTACAAATGTCACCTTTGGGACTGCATCACAGCTGGCTGATAAAAACTAGAAATGACAATGATAGACAGACACAGAGAGATAAGTTCAGATGTACAGTTCCTAATTCCTGACAGGATATTTACCTGATGATTAAAAAAATAGGTCAAAGAAATTGTTACATGCATCTTCAGAGACTGGCTTTGAAGCAGCCACATCTACAATCTGCACCTCCTGCTTTTCCAGTAGCGATGACAAAGATTGATGGGATAAACAACAGAAGGTCAACAGAGCCATGCCCCAGGGAATTCCCTGGAGAAGAGCTTGACGTTTTGAGTCAGTGTTTTCTGACTTCCACCCAATGATATACCCTAATATAAAAATGCAATTGAAGAGTACATCGTTTTTCCTCAGCATTCAAGGAGCAGGTAAAGAGAGATAATGTATAAGCAGGACAGTGGAGAAATGATTCTTTAGGGAACAAAACATATATATTGCACGTAAAAAATTCTGTGCCTTTGTAATAAATTTATCTCCAACCATCAAGGAAGGCTTCAGGTTGGGCATAAGATAGCTCTCTTGTAGGTAAAACCAAATGAGGCTCACTTTCTCCTTCCAGGTTTCCTGAAGCTAACCTTTTTCCTTCCTTTTTACATGCCCTCTCCACAAATAGAGTTGGTAAAAAGTATCTGTTACAATGACCCAGGCTTTACCATCCATGGCAAATCTTTCTAAATTATAGGCCTTTCCTCATAGAGACCATTTACGGTGGGCATAATACAAGGCTGTGTTCAACCATGCCACTCTTTGAACTAGCTGCACCATGTTATTACCACACTAAACTGGAGTGGCCAGTTTTTCTATAAATAAATATTCTCCTTGCTGGGCAGATGAAAATCCTTAGTAGCAGTTCCTACATTATTGATTTGCTCGTTCCTAGCTTCTCTGCTGGGAATGTCTTTTGAGTTGTTTTGAAAAGAGAAGCCTTGTAAACACTTGACTGTTGCTGGACTCAAGAAAAATCCGATTAGCAGGGAATCAACAACATTATTACTCAGCTGGGTTCCCTGTAATTCCTCCATCTCTGGGCCAGGTGGGTGGATGGGGGTGAGGAGGTTTCAAAGAGATTGTGTGTTCTTCTGGATTCCATTTGTTTCTTTGCAACAGTCCTTTAATTTTTGTGGTGTTGGAAATGGAGCTAATAGTGACAATTTGAACACAACTGGCTTCCTCTCTCTGAAGGATAACAAAGCAGAGATTATTGGCTTTGACCAGACAAAAGTGGTTAGACGTTTAATGAGTCACTCTTTGAGACTCCCCAACACCCATAGAAAATAAAGTCCAGGAACTCACTAGGAATAGGATAGCTCCTCACACAGCCTCCTAAGACCATAAATACATTTTATCTTCAGGGCAGTGGTTTTGTTATTGCTGTTTGTCTTGTTTTCTTTCTTTATAAAACACTATAAAGAGATATGTGTATTCGAGATATTAAAAGGTAGGATGTCTTGTAAAAGCCTCAGATGCCATCTGAATTCCTTCACTGCCATCTCTTGGGTTTCTGCAGCTATATCCTCTGGCCCTGGCAACAGCTTCCTGGCCAGGAGACCCTGGTCACAAACCTGTGCCACCAGAGTCAAATCAGTTCTGTGGATTACAGCTGAGTTCTAATCTTTCACACTCGTTCTGATGTTGGTATCTTATAAACTGGCTGTCTCACACACCTCTATGCTATTACCTGAATTCTCAGTCTCTTCACTCTTGCTTTAGGGCTTGGCTGAATATGCTGCCCTAAGCCAGACTTCTCATGGTTGAGTTCCTGCTACCTCATAGCACCCTCTATTCCTGGTAGGGTCTACCTGCCTTACTGGGCAGCATGTGGCCACTGATGGCTACATCTCCTGCCATGTGCCCAACTGTTTGGCCTTTTACCCATTATAGCCTGATTCTCAGCCCTGCTACACATATGACTCACAAGAGAGCTTTTAAGAAATACTTATGCCAGGGCCCCACCCCTAAGAATTCAGAGTCAGTTGGTCTCATGTGATATTGATATTTTTAAATAAAAGGTTCTTGTTATGATCTGAACTATTTAGGGTGTTACCTCATAACACCCCCAAAATTCATATATTGAAGTCCTAACCCCCAGTGCCTCAGAATGTGACTGTATTTGGAGACAGCATATTTAAAGAGGTAATTAAGTTAGAATGAGGTTATTAGGGTAGGCCCTAATCTGACTGATGTCCTTCTAAGAAGAGGAAATTAGAACACGGAGACAGACACATGGAAGAAATGTCATGTGAAGACAGTGAGAAGACAGCTATCTATTAACCAAGAAGAGAGGCTTCAGAAGAAACCTGCCCTGTGAACACTTTAATCTCAGACTCCTATTCTTCAGAACTGTGAGAAAATAATTTTCATTTAAGCTTCCCAGTCTGTGGTATTTGTCATGGCCACCCTAGAAAACTAACATAGTCCTTAAATAGATTCAATAAGTAGCCAGGAGTGGGGACCACTAATCTAGTGGTTCTCAACCATCAAGTCACTTGGATGGTTTGTTAAATCACACATTATTGGATCCTACCCTCAAGGGGTCTGGCTCAATATATATCCTGGCCTGACAATTTGCATTTCTATCAAGTTCCCAGTGATGCTGACATAGCTGGTTCTAGGACCGTATTTGCAAATCACTGCACCAATTTATGTGTTGTAGTTGGTTTTTGAGTCTCCAGCTTCCCCTCTCAACTCCTGCCACTTTATGAAACACCCTCAGTGCCCAGGGGTCTCTTGTCCTTGGTCCTGGTTCTCCCTGGGCTGCCTTGGTAAGTTACTCTTGATTCATACACATATTTCCTTAGAAATGTGGAAAATTTTTAGTGAAAAAAACATGTCTGGCAAGAGTTACAATCTCAATAATCGTGTATATGTGTTTGTGAATTTCTGTATCTTTCCACAAAGAGTTTCAGGCAACTACTAAAACTTGGATGAACTGGGTCACTACATATATGAAGATCTGAATAAAGGTTTAAATCTTAATACATTAATATTAAATGCATTTTATAGTTTCTGTGGGATTAATACTTACTAGGTATTAAAATATTTTTTTCTCGATTTATTAACATTTGCTTTGAAGAGCCAATAATAATAATAATAATAATAATAATAATAATAATAATGCCGTTTCATATTGCAGAGACTTTGCAGTGTGCCAATAAGAGGATGTATATGAGACCCTTACTCATGTACTTTTCTCTTGTGAAGCTAATCACACTGGACTTTCAAGCCCTTTCTTCCTGACATTCAGTCTTTGACTCTGAATTAGCTGAGGCATGAGAAGTTCACCACAGGAAGGTCCTGCCCTTTGTTTGCTCCTAAAGGTTCCTTTAAAGTTCAACTTGACCAACACACCATTGCAAGCACTCCAGAGGAGAAGACAGCCTTGCTGTGTCCAATCCACTTTAGTTTGTAAATTTCTTGTCAGTCAGTTTTATGCCCCCACTGAATAGGACAGTGTGAAGCATGGATTAAGTATGCAATAAATGGCTGTTGAATAAATCAGAAAATTAAATGCATTCTGCACAGAATATGCTATTTCTCACCTTTGTGCCCTTGTGTATGCTCTTCCTTCTCCTGGGCTGCTTGACCCTATTCTTTACCTAACTTGGACTTCAAGATTTAGTTGAAAAAGTTGTTATGAACAGAGCTTAGGCCCTAGCAGGGTCCATAACTGTGCTCTTTCTCCCATTTGCTTTGAAATTCAGTGGCCACTGATTTAGTAATCCTATCAATAAGATAGGATCCTATCAATAAGATCAACCTTTAGAGAGCCCTGTGTAAAGTGCAGTCACATGGGTAATCTCCTTTCATCTTCACAAGAGTCACCTGGTGGTGGGGGCGGGGAGGGTAAAGCTTTTAAACACTACACTTTTCAGCCCCACCTAAAACCGTTAAATCAGAACATCCAGAGGTGAGTGCTGCAAATTATCATCTTATAAATGTCTTTGTGATTTCAATGTGCAGCCAAGATTGAGAATCACTGAGTCAAAGGGTCCACATCTATGGCACCAAACATCAAACATAAGTCTTCTTTTGATGAAATGAGCTCTTACAACCTGAAAGAGATTTAAAAATAGTTCGGAAAACTCTCTTCCAATCTTGGTCTCTCTGCTCCGTTTTCATTTTTGTTTCATTTCCACTCCTCCAGGTTTCGGCTCTCCTCCACAGCTTGGAACCCAGTTCCTCCACCTGCTTCCTAGACTAAAACAATTTCAGTCCCCTCTTACTTCCTCCTGTTTGCTTCCCCAATTACCATGAGCTCTGCAAAACAGAAATAAAAACTATTCTCCAATCAGCTCTTGGGATATCTCAGTCCATCCCAACACTAGTGTTTTAACTACCTTTTCAAAGAAAGTAAGTCACTTGAAAGAAAGGCTTGGCATGTCTTTTCAATCTTTGGTTACAATCATTCAACAAATGCAAGCCCATTACTTTCTCAGCGATAAGTCTGGAGGCATAGATGATGTAGGGATTTGTAAATTGGGTTAAATATTTTGTAGTCTCCTTATTGGGGGCCCTTGAAACGTTCTATACTGCGGAGATACAGGTTCAGAGAAGTATTTGCAAAAAATAACAAGGGCTGCAAGTAAATTCAAGGGGACTAAGAATTAGGAGATTATTGGAGACAAAGATTGGAGTTGTGAAAAAACAAATGGGAAAATATTTTAGAGATAGCATCTATAAGGCAGCTTAAGATGATACAATACCCCATTCTCTGTGTTGTTGCATTCCGTGAGGGAATTAGATGTCACTGTACAGGGGACTTCCAGATTTTAAAATGTGTTATGAAATAAGAGTATTTTAATATCTTCTTAGAGTGTACAACTTATCACTTCTCAGCCTTGCTTTCCTTTTTAAATTAAACTGAACTTGGCTCTTAAGCAAAGAACGGGAGTAGGGAGCCAAGGGTAATTAAAAATAAACTGGATTTCTCCTTTTGATCAACACTGGTTTCTGATGTAAGTGTTCTGCAAACACAAAAAATGTTTTATATCCAACAAAGAGTTAGAGGTTTTAAGTCAGCTGGAAGCAAAAACAAACAAAAAAAATTAATATTAATATGTCTCATCTTTTTCTTTACTCTGTTGCTTTGTGCATATCTCTGCATGTGTTCATTATACTTTGAGATCTTAAAAGTTGTTAAATCAATTGACACCTGAAAGTTACAATGTAGTGGAACTTCTAGAGGCTGTACACCACATTTCATGCATAGATTACTGCTCAGGGTCCACTAAACTTCCCGGCATTCAATGCCTTTTCCAGTGAACTCTTAGAGGAGTTCGTGGAGTGCCCTGTGTAGCCATTTTTAGGTTGACCATGTTACAATATGCCTAGCACAGTCCTAATTTATACCTGTAACCCTGGCCTAGTTTTAACCTTGCTCCTGCCATTTTCAAAAGTTTCCTGATGTAGACTATGAATCATTTGATCATCCTAGCTGTGAAGGATAGAACAAATGCTTGTGTTGTGAATGGGCCAAGATTCTCTAAGAAAAGACAGTTCACTTTTCCCTTCCTTCATCACTCTCTGAGTAACTGAGCTGTGTGAGGCAGGATCATGGGCTTCAGGGAGGTGGGATCGGGAATGGCCAAAGGAAAGGAAATTGGAGTAGCAGGGGAAGATTAGAGTTCTAAGGCTAGATTTCTCAAAATTTCTTCATACATGATAGGAGTTATAAGAGAGCAAATGAAGTTTACTATTAATAATATACCAGTGGATCTGGGCAAAAATATTGAAATAGGACATTCACTTGTGCTGAGAACCAATCTTAACATCTCACTGGCAAACTGAGTTAGAAACTGCCTAAAATTCCAGCATATCAATGATAAAAATCAGGTCAGGTATGCTGGCTCATGTCTGTAATCCCAGAACTTTGGAAAGCTGAGGCAGGAGGATCACTTGAGGCCAGGAGTTGGAGAGTAGCCTGGGCAACATAGGGAGACCCTGCCTCTAAAGGAAAATTAGCAGAGCATGGCAGTGTGCACTATGTCTCAGCTGCTCAAGAAGTTGAGGTGGGAGGACCACTTGAGCCCAGAAATTCTAAGGGGTCAATGACATTTCTGAAGGTGAGAAGTCCAGGGGACAGGAAAGCCAAGTTGGGTGGAAACCTAAGCAGGCAGGCAGCATAGGGAGAGGAAGGAACTGGCCTCAGCATCAGTGAGCTGGCTTTTATTCTCATGACTTATCCTCTGGAGCTAATGACTCCAGCAATCTTGAACGAGTGGACTAACCTCTCCGTGCCTTGATTTTCTGATCTGGGAAATGAGAAGAATCAAGCTTTATTTCACTATATCTCTGACAAAGATACTGTTTTACTTTATAACTGGAAATCTTATTTCAGCATTTTTTTTTTCTAGCCAGAAGCTTCTGAAAGAGAAGGAGCAAATCTGTGTCCCTCAATTATTTATTGAGCATTTTCTTAGACTAGGTCACCACTGGCTAGACTGAAACTTACTACTGCTTGTCGAAAAGAAACCTCAAAATTGTGTTGTATGTATTTTCGCCTTAAAATCCATTTTGATTCAGATGACGTATGTACACACCTATACAAATAATGACATTGATTTTATTTTTATTTTATTTTTAGAGATAGGATCTCACTCTTTTGCCCAGTTTGGAGTGCAGTGTTGTGATCATAGCTTACTGCAGCTTCAAACTCCTGGGCTCAACTGATGCTCCCACCTCAGCTTCCTGAGTAGCTTTGACTCCAGGTACACAGCACCATGTCCAGCTGTTTTTTTTTTTTTTTTGAGACAGGGTCTCACTATGTTGCCCAGGCTGCTTTCCTGCTCCTGTCCTCAAGTGATCCTCCCACCTCAGCCTCCCAAAGTGCTGGGACTATAGGCATGAACCACCATGACTTAGTTGGTTTTGATTTTTGTGGCTTCACAGATTCATCCATAAGAGAAAAAAAAAAAGAATCCTATTGAACCCTTGAAAGTAGAAATCTAGATTCATTTTTTGTTACATAAACACAGACTTAACATTTGAGGAACTGACTGGTCTCAAATGCTAGAAGTCAGCAAAACACGAAAAATGTTGTTTATATTAAAAAGGAAAGCATAACGAGTTCCTGAAATCTGATAAAAGATGTCAATACTGACAGCCCAAAATTGGAGAATTCTTACAAATGCAAAGTAAGTAAATATTCTTTTTAACTCCATTTTCTAAGGCACTAGATCTTTTTATTCCTCTCCCCGCTCATACTCCACAATATAGTGTCTTATGAACAAGAGCCTTGCTTCTCAAATGGAGTTCTAAAATTGTCCAGCAGCATGGATATTAACTGCGAGCTTGTTAGAAACACAGTCTCTTCAGGGCTTACTCCAGAGCTACTGGATCAGAATCTGCATTTTAACAAACTCTCCTAGTGATTTTCATGCACAGTCAAGTTTGAGGAGTACTGCGCTGGAGAACATTTGGCTATAAATAGAAGAGATCATAAAAACAACCTTGTCAAATAGAGAAGTAAGTGAAATTAAACTGCCTTGTGCTTGCCACTAAAAGGGGAAATTGTATGAATCCTCTGAGGGTCCGTTTCTTTTTCTCCTGTGTATGCACTGATATCCATTTCCATCTTTCTTTGCCACTTGCTTATAATATCTTTCTCTTTTATATTATATATGATGCTTACATGTAATTATGCTTAAACTGTATAATTGTATCACTTTGCAAAATTTCAAACTTCCTCTAATATTACTTCACTCTGAAGCCTAGGATATGCTGTGTTTACACAGCCTCTATCTGTTTCCTTTTCTCTGAGACTCCTTCCCCCATTAAAGCAGACATAATACGAAATAGAAGAATGGTTTGGCTTGGGAATGTACTGATTCTGGGAGTGCAGCCATGGAGCAGTGCCAGCCAGAATTGGATGAATGATACGAGGGTTACAGTGAGACCTGGGATCTTCATTATCAAAAGGAGGGGCATATTTTAGTTATGGGCAATACAAAATTTTGCTGCGACATAAACCATAGCTGATGAGAATGTTTGTTTTAATCTGCTTTGAGGGCTGAAATATGGCATTCTCTTGGTTGTTAATGCTTTCCGGAAGAACCATAAATGGAAGGAGAGGCTTAGAAATTTCTTTTTCTTTTCTACTACCTTTCCAATGATACATTATAAAGTTTCTTCCCCATTAAAATTCAAATAAAGAATATAAACCCATCTTGATTAAGACAAAAGAGATGAAATAATACAGTTATAGAGTGAAAAGAACAAAAGCTTTAGAATCAGACAGACTTACTGGAGTTAACATCCCATACCTGTCACTTTACAAACTGTAAACTGTATCAAATTCTTGACCTCTTTGAGCCTCAGATTTCTCATCTGTGAAATGGAGACTGTGATACTTATTTTGAAGAATTGTTTTAGAGAATTAAAAGAAATAATGTATTAGAGACCCTAGAATAGGAACTGATAATTAATCACTCAACTAATATTCATTATCTTCCTTTCTTCCTATTCTGAATCAGCGGGCGGGATTATTTTAATATGACTGGCTAAAAAACCACTGAGAGATAGTCATTGTTGTGATTGAAAGCCAAATTGGTAAATGTAATCTTCACACACAAATGTTATAAACAGATGCATGAGTATTGTTTGTGCAGGTTACACTGCTGTGCTGAGGGAATAGGGCTGATTAATTTGAATAAACGTTAAGATTGGTATGGTTCTACAATTCTTCTGCAATCTCCAAAAGGAAGGAAAGAACCATAGAAATCCTCAAATGTTTTCCAATATTTAGGCGGGACCCTTCCTTTCTACTGTTTCACTTTGGAAGACTATGCAGAAAGTATTTTTAAAAGGAAAACATTACTGAAATGCATACATGAATATAACTTTTCTATAAAAGTCATTGTTGTCTCATATATTGAGGCATTAGTTTAACATTTAACTATTTATTGTGCCAGAGTACTGAGTTAGGTGTTAGGGATACATGAGTCAACAAAAAGGCCAATTAATAAATAAATATAATTGCAAATGTTGGTAAGGGACCAAAGAAGAAAAAAGGATGTTATCACAATGTAGTTCCTTCCTATAACCTTAGTGTTTCTATCTGGAATAAAGTAGTCCTTTTTTGCCCCTTTTTCTCTTTACACAAGTTTAGCTTGGGTCCATATATCTCTCATACTTTGTAAAACCACAGCTTTTAAGACATATTTTTCTTGGTGTTTGGGATTAAATTTCATTCAGCTTCCTTAATTCCACTAAATCTCTTTTAAATTTTTCTTCTACGACCTGATTCTAATTGCAAATTTGCATTATATGGGATTTTTTTTTTTATGAGAAAAGAGAAACTGAGACTAAATTCTAGCTACTTTATCCTTGTCTACAGTAGGTCTACTAAATTGTTCATATTCAGAAAATGGGAGAGCAGGACCATAAACCAGGGACAAAGAAGATTTTGTTTGTCGGTTTACAGCTGGGCTGGCTCCATTCACAGGCAGTTTGTTTAACCAAGGTAAATAGGATTTCAGCTGGATCCTGAAGTGAGCATATGTAGATGGGAAAAAACACTGTGGTAGATGATGACTCAAATTGCCAGTGCCTCTCTATATCCATATCCTTTGACTTCCCAGACTCCCATTAAGAGGTGGAAGTTATTTTCCCACCTCTGAATCTGAGCTGTATTTGTGACTTGTTTTAGTCAACAATTAGGAGGAAGTGAGTTTTATGCCACTTCTAAGCACAGGCTGCAAGAGACCTTGTGTTAATCTTGCCCATAACTATGAAAATGAGCTGAGGTATCCCGCTGGCAGGTGGATACATGTGGCTCAGTTACCTCTATCACCCCAGACAACAACCTGACTGTTGCCAGACATACGAGCAAAGCCATCCTAGACCAGCTAGTTGGTTGTGAACGCATGAGTAAACCCAGTCAAACCTGGGTCAGATGAGCAGGACTACATAGCTGAACCATAAATTCAGAGCAATAAAAAATATTCTCAGTTTTAAGCTTCTGATTTTGCGGTTATTTGTTTTGCAGCAATAACTGATTATAAATATTTGCTACTTGAACTATTCCATGGTTTTCTAAGGTGATTTCCATTTTTCCTTTTCACCATCTCATTTTTATATGAATTCCACCCTTAGCAAAGTTATTTTATCCTTTGATTGGTAAGAAAATCCAAAGGCAGACGTGTGCAGTGAATGTTTCATAATAAAGCTTTTAGGAAAAAAGCATGTGTATGTGTACAGATATGTATATGTATGTGTGCATATATATACATATTTGTTATACATTTTACATATGAAGTTTATTAATGTAATATAATAAAGTATAATAACACAAATTTATAAATAGTAAAATATATAATACCCTTTTGTAAATTCCACATATCCAATTGATTCTTACAGTATACTTTTGTTATTTTTTGTAGAACTCTTGTATGCATAACCAACTTATGGTTGCAGTGCTACCGTGATCTCATAAATGATTAGATCCCAATCTGCTACCTCTTTTTCCAATAAACTTGTTGCCATTAAATCCTATATGTGATTTACTGTTGAGCTATTGCTAACCCTTGTGCAAACTTATGTTCGTTAAATTGAAATCGCTTTTGGCTTTAATATTAACCACAACACACTGTTAAGTTTAATTGGCATTGTTAACATTTTCTCCATCATTTTCTTTAGTCTAAACAATCAACAAAATACTAAACCAAGTCCTGATTTGTAGTGTTGGCTCCTTTCTTTTGTGAAGCATTGCCATCATGACCATTTTCAAGCTACTAGGGTGATGTCACCGAACACAGAGTGGGGAAGAGAAGCACAGTAGTACACCATCATATAGTATTTCTGCCATGCTGATACGATAGAGTTAAATAGCCTCAAAAACATAAGTAATATAAAATATAGTAAAATAATTAGAAAGTGATGAGTTTTGGGTGTTTATAACCCTTATTTTTAATATAATTTATTGAATTATAAGTTCATATAATTTTTAATGATGGGCATGTCCAACAATTGGCTTGTTAAATTTCTGAAAGTATTAAAATGACATTCTGGGATGGATGATTAAAAAATAATAAAAATATTAACAATCTAAGAAGCTGGCCTTGGCATACCCCTGCTGAAGGACGTTGGAAACACCCAATGGTTCTAGGTATAATAATAACTCCCATGCATCGAATGCTCACTAAATCCCAAATACTGTTCTAAGTACTTTAGTGAGGTGATCTGGAGGAGCTGACAGGGAAGATGGAAATCTAGATGACATGAGCTTACATACAAAAGCGATATTCAGTGTCGATGGTGGAACAGTGGTATGGGAACACTTTGGTGATACCAAGATTTCAATGTTTAGAAACGGAATGTGGAACAGAATCTGTAACCTCCTCCAGAGAGTTCCCAAAGGAAATAATATCAATCGGAACAAATTTGAACTTTCATTGGAAGCAGTTTCAGAATTCTACATAGATGGATTTAATGGCAACAATATGGCTGGAAGATAAATTATGGACTCATCTGGAAGCTGAATTTGCATCACAAGTAATGTTTTTACTTCATACATGTTTTGGGTCAATAAAAATAATGAGTTTCTAATGTAGTTTATGTTCATGCTGCTTGAGTTTGAGAAAGGATCAACTTTCTAGAGATTATTATACTATTACATTGGTGTAGCTATAGGATCACTGATAGAAATTCCAGGGGCCAGCCACTCATCTCTATCAACCCCTTGGTGTCACTGGAATCAAAGTATGATTGCCTTCATCATTGTAGGTGTGTGATAAGACTAAGAAAACAGTGTCAGTGACATAAACTGATGGCCACTTTAGGTGTCTCCTTTCCGTTTTCATAGTCTTGGTTTCCTGTGACTGAATCTTCCCAAAGTCTTTTGTGGAGCCAAAAGTTACCCAAGGCAGTGCAATGGGCATGCTTTAGCATCCATAAACTTGGCCTCTTGAATTGTTTTCAGGTTTGTTGCACATCTCATCTTCTTTTAGTCTCATTTTCTTTCTCAATAATACTTTCAGTTGGTGTTGGGAAAAAAAATGGTGACAAAGATGCTAGGAAACTCCAGAACACCTGACACTATGATTCATTCCCAAGTTTTAAATTGTTTTTTTGAGTGGCCTCAGGGGGCATGATTATCCACAAGTGAGAGGTACCAATGAGTGTTGTCTGGTGTGGGGAAATGTGTTAGCATATTACATTTAAAAACTCTTCAAATTAATTTATGTATCACTGTTGTGCGTGGCTAAAATAGGACTCAACAGTGGGATGTAGGAAATTTGGAAGATTAATCAATATGTAATTTTTGAGCTCCTACCAGAGGAAGTACATTTAGGTAAGTGTTGTGATGAATAAAAAGCTACGTAACATATGTAACACCATTATACCTGCTTTTAGAAATGTTGCAGATTAATTGGGGAGAAAAGATGTGATTATGTGAAAAATCAGAAATAATAAAAGATTAGATAAAGGAGCAGGGTATGGGTTATGTGTACATGAAGTACACAAAGATAATGTGGCACCAGGGTGAATGTAAGAAAGTCTGAACTTTGTCCTGCGGGCAATGGGCAGCCACTGAGAAGTTAATGTCTAGAAATACGGAAGTCATAGCTAATGCAGATAAGGCCAGCAGTAGAGTGACTGACAGTGTTGCCATGAAGATACTCTTGCAGAATATTCTGAATTTGATGTTTGGCTCTCTCATTTATTAGTTGAATGACCTTTGTCAAGTTACTCACATTTCTAAACCTCAGTTTCTCACTCCAACAAAAATAGATAATGATAACATTTTTCTCATCATAGCTTTGTGACAATTAAGTGAAATATATAGGCAAAATGCTGAGCACAGTGCCTGGGCCAGAGAGTTATAATAAAAATAATGATCATCATGGTTGACAGTAAATGCTTGGATCACATGATGGGAATGGTAATAAAACTGAATGGGAGGAAAAATGAAGAATGGACAAGATGAGTCCAGATGCCAAAGAGAAGGCAGTGTAACAGTGGACTCTCTGTTTAGAGGCTGAGAAAGCATATGATACCACTAAGGTTCATGGAAAATATGTCAAGCAAGAGAGAGGCAAGTGATTTTTCCATTGTGTTCATTGTCTCTGGGAAGGGCCGTGTGTTGTCCCCTAAATCAGGTCAGACACAAGCAAGGTCACATATAAATCTTGAAGACTGCATTGGGGTGAGGCAAGTGGTGAGGGGAGTAATCAGCAGTGGCAATATGTCAGAGAGCTGGGGTGAGGGAGATCCCCTCATAGGCATCCTGGTCAGTCCTGGAAGGTCAGGGGTGTGGTGCCAGCACAAAGGCAACAGAATGATTTAGGCTGCAAACAAAGTGTTATGGATGTCAAGCAGCAGCCAAGCTTTCACAGATAGGTAAAAGTAAAGTTTTAATGAAAGACGCTTTTCCAGGGGAACTAAAAAATTGGAACTCAAGGGAATAAGGTAAAGGAAGAGTGTGCATTGGAAGATGTGATGAAATGATGAGTAAGGAGTGAGAAAGAGAAATAAGAGAAAAACAGATACTAGAATTAAGCATTAAAATAGGAACCGACTCACTGGGAGAAAAGCATGAATCTAGAGCTGGAACTAGAATAGAACACAGAGCAAGACCAGCCATCGTAAATGAAAGGCTTCTCTTTTCCTTTTTAAAAATTGTATTAGTTTTATTAAATGTTCCATATATCTGAAAATATTCACAAAATATGCATAAGGTATAAGAACAGCAACCAGGTATAAGAAAACCATCCAGATTTTATGAAGTCTACAGTTTACTTAATTGACAAGACCTTCTTTAAAGAAAAGAAGACAAAATCATGAATACAAATGGGTTATAAGACTGTATATTTCTCTAGAGTTGGAAAATAAATTACAAACCTTAAAAAAAACAAAGAGTTACTAGAAACTTTACAAAATCCCCCCAAAAATAATTTTAATTTAATTATTTATTTTTGCTTTATTTTTAGTTGCATAATGGGGGGAAGGTGCAGAGTCTCATATCCCTTTGATGGTTAGAAGTTATAACTAAAGAGTTTGCTCTAGCCCTGAATATGATTTTCTGAGACCCAGTTGTGAAGAGAAAAATGATTGAGGAGAAAATGGCAGAAAGTGGAGCCCCTCCCAGAATGCTTCACATAATACCTTATATCTGTGCCAATTAAACAGAATAACGTGGGGTTCTTAGATTTAACCTGCACAGTGCGTTGTTTATGCCTGGAAATTCACCCTGCACTGTATAGGGTTACTTATGTCATGCATTTGTACTTGCCAGTTGTGCTGGAGTGTGATGATATACACTGTAGGTAGGAAGCATAGGCGGGGGAGTACAGGAAGGAGGGAAAAATTGAGGTATAATTTTTGGGGAGTCTTTGATGATGCAATCTTTCTTCATGTATGTTCTAGATAGATGGTAGTGAAAATTGAAGCGTACTTTATAGCAAGAATGTATTTATGCATATTTATGCAATTTAAAATGATATATAACTTTGGCGGTGGGAGAAAATGATGTGGATTTATATGTTTTCATAAGAAAAGATGTCTGCCTTTTAAATTTTTATCTTTTCTATTTTTAATTTTTTAAAAACCTAGATTAAAGAATAAGATGAATAGAAAAGACTTTAATTTGTATTAAAAGAAACACCCACGCAACCACCTACCCACCCATACACAAAACACACACACACACACACACACACACACAGATGCCTCATAAAAATATGCAAAATAACACACATTAAACCATTTCTTAATAGTTGTTGTACCGCAGGACCAGAGAAATGAGATTGGTATTGGGGAATAAGAAAGTTTTTACTTAATCTAACTCTTTTCTTTTTTACTTTGTACAAATAATATATATTTTAGTGAAATAAAATTTAAAGACATGAACCAGAGCTAGAGCAGTGAGTGAGACTGATTGAGCTACAAAAACTCAAGTTTTTCTGAGCCATATTCAGTTAATCGTAGTCTGTGTCTTAGTCTGTTCAGGCTGCTATAACAAAATACCATAGACTGAGTGGTTTACAAACAACAGAAATTTACTTCTTGCAGTTCTAGTGGCTGGGAAGCCTGAAATTAAGGTACCAACAGATCAGTGTCTAGTGAAGGTTGTTTGCTAGATAGCTAATCTTTTTGCTGTAGGCTCATATAGCGAAAAGGACAAGGCAATTCTGATAATGACACTAATCCCACTCAGGAGGGCCCTGCTCTCGTGGCCTAATCATGCCAAAAGCCTAAGCTCCTAACACCATCACACTGGGGATTAGACTTCAACGTATGGCTTTTGTGGGGACACAAACATTCAGACCAAAGTAGTCTATAATTTTGTTAGTCACTTTTAGTCAGCCCTAAAAACCGACATGTGCAAGTGGGTTCTACAGTTTCAAATTACAAGAATGTGAAGTGTTGCATGGTACTAAAAATTTTATTGTGGGGGCACACAAAACCCTCCCTGGGTTATTAGAAAAAGAAAATAGACTATTATATATACAAAAGATTTTAAAATGAAAAGTACTATAAAAAAAGATGGCTTTGTTACTATTGCTTTAATAATTACTGTTCTCTGTAAGTAAGTGTTATGTTCTATTTAAAGTCTTGAAACATTCCAATTTTATAGAAGTGTACATAACCTTTTTCTTCTGTTAAATTTTTACTAAATATACTTTTCATTTAGTTATCTCTAATAGCTTTGTGCTTAGAAACCGTATGGCATTATAAGACAATAGAATCCATGTCCTTAGCTAAAGCATACTTTAAACAAAATGGTATGACCTATCCTTTACCAACAATTCCAGTGTTAGACGAAGAAACCATATATACATATTTCTATGGTTTGGATATGGTTTGTTTGGTCCTTTCAAGTTTCATGTTGAAATTTGATCCCCAGTGGTGGAGACAGGGCCTGGTGGGAGGTGTTTGGATCATGGGGTGGAGTGGAGTGGATTTCTCATGAATGGCTTGGTGTCATTCTCTGGAGAGAGAGTGAGTTCTTATTCTTAGTTCCCGACAGAACTGGTTGTTGGAAACAACCTGACACTTTCTCCTCTTGTTCTTCCTCTCTCTCACCATGTGATCTGCAACCACCGGCTCCCCTTTGCCTTCCATCAAGGGTGGAAGCAGCCTGAGTCCCTTGCTAGAAGCAGATGCCAGCACTATGATTCTTGCATAGCTTGCAAAACCATGAGCCAAATAAATATTGATTTTTTATAAATTGCCCACCCTCGGGTAATCCTATCTGGCAACACAATGGACTGAGACACACTCATATAGATAGATGTAAATATTTAAGGAAGAGCTTACCTATAAATTTGACTATAAAACAATGTAAGTGTATAATAGGTAACTTGGAAAATACTAGCATAAATAAGAAACCGTTTGAAACATTTCTCAAATTTATCAATTATATAAGCTCTTAACTAATAGTTCAGTATATCTCTTTTTAGTCTTTAAATTTTTTGCTTACACATGCACACACACATCACACACTTTTTCTTTTCAAAATTGAAGTCATACTCATGCTATTATTATATATCCTTTTTTCCTTATTCTGAGCATTTTCTTATAAAGTTAAGTATTTGTAAAAAATTATGTTTAATGATTATATAATATCTCATCATATGGCTATATTAAAATATAATTTATTCCCATATTGTATTAGTCAGGGTCCTATTAGAAAACAGGTGA
The DNA here is from genome assembly GCF_028885655.2 of Pongo abelii. Taxonomy (NCBI): domain Eukaryota; kingdom Metazoa; phylum Chordata; class Mammalia; order Primates; family Hominidae; genus Pongo; species Pongo abelii. The sequence goes on along the minus strand of NC_071990.2, from coordinate 82,499,168 downwards.
CCCACCCAGCTAGGACAACCAACAGTACTTTATAAAAGGATAATTTACAGGTGTATGGGCATGGTCAGGGATACCAAAAAGCAATGATAAAATACTGGGAGTCATTATCATCCAAGCTTGAGAGTGACTGGGGTAGAATGGTTATCATAATCCTCAGAGAGGTATAGCTGTCAGAGGAGATCTCTGGTACAAGCCTGGTAGGGAGGGAAAAAGGGAAATAAACACCCCAATTTCTTTCTGCTTCTGCCATCCAATCTCCTGATGCTGCTTGGCCAAATTCAGTCAGAGTGCAAAGAAGTCTTTGACATAGAGCCCACAGAGGTCAGCCATCCTTGGAACAGAGTTAAATGAAGAAGGGTGTGGAGTATATCTGGACTGGGAAATAGCCAGCACACATTTTTTTAAAAAATATTTCCCCCTCTACATTTTCACTATTGTATAAATAAGATTGTGGGAAATACTATTGCACAAAAAACTTACTATCTAATGAGAATTAGATAGTAGTTCTAAAAAGAACTATCTAATGAGAATTAGATAGTAAGTTTAATTACAATATTAGGTAAGTATCTTGAATGAATGAACAATCAGCCTGCTCTGTTGATCATGAGATATAATGGAAAAATAAACCTGCTTCGAGCATCCCATGAGTGATTAAAATCATGTCATCTAATCAAGAATCAATAGTCCTTGTTTTGCTCCATAGCTGACATTAATAAGGCCCATAGGGTGGGAATTTTGATTTCCTATCTAGGAATCCATTCCATGCAGCCACACCCAAATGGCATTTTATATCAGTTAGCAAAATGAGGCAAAGTCACAGACTACTGACCTCAAGTTGTTTCTGCTGTCCAAAGAAAATCAGAGTTAAAAAAAACAAGTCAAGACTTCTAGGAGGACAAAAGAAATAACCCAGGTTTTTACGTTCATACTTCTTTCTGTTATTTTTCTTAAAAAGAACTCAGCATGAAAGGAAACTCAATTGTAAAACTGTTTAATCTTTATACCATAGGTCTTTAAAGCATGGTTGGATTTGGCCCTGCCAATAACTTACAAACAGTAACTCAACACACTATTAGAAAGGAGCAAGATAAAATTATGCCTCTGTCATTCACTTGTCATAGAATGTTGACTATTCAACAAATCCTGTGCTGTTACCTGAGGTGCTACTTACATGAATTTATATGACCTCTGCTGAAAAGTCTTCTGACAGATATATATTAAATTACCTCTTTTTCTTTATGAGAGAAAAAATTATTTTCAAAGTGTAAATAAGAGAATGTTGTTTCTCCTTTTAATCCATCAAAATAGCAGGATATGATGGGGAATTTCCTAACTAAGGATGTGAGAAGATGGCAGCATGAAAGTTTTACATCCATCCCAATACAGGGCTAGGGTTTGGGAAGCATTGGGAAACTTTTATCTTTTACTTCTTTGACTTACTCCAAAGAAACTCTTCAACAGGCTGGGGTGGGTCTCTGGTTGTTGTTGTTGTTGTTGTTGTTGTTGTTTTGTGTGTGTGTGTGTGTCTGCTATTGAGCTGTAGGATTTCCTTACTATTGGATATTAGACATTTTTTAGATATAAGGATTGCAAATATTTTCTCTCATCCTATATGTAGCCTTTTCATTTTGTTGATTGTTTGTTTTGCAGAAGCTTTTTAGTCTGATATAATTCCACTTATCTATTTTTGCTTTTGTTTCATGTATTCTTGGTGTTATATCCAAAAAAAATTATAGCCAAAGCCTACATCAAGAAGCTTTTCCCCTCTTTTCTTCTATGAGTTTTATGGGTTGAGGTCTTCTGTTTGAGTCTTTAATCTATGTTGTGTTGATTTTATATATGGAATAAGGTAAGAGTTCAATCCCATTCTTTTGCCTGTGGCTCTCTAGTTTTCAGAACACCATTTATTGAAGAGATTATCTTTTTCCTACTGCATATTCTTAGCATACTTATCAAAGACCAGTTGAGTGGCAGCATTAAGTACAGTATAAAAACCTTTTTGGAAAAATAAATCTCAGTTGACTGAATATGTGTAAATATATTTCTTGATTTTTTTTATTTGGTATCATTGGTTTATATGTCTTTTTTTACGCCAGTACCATATTACTGCAGCTTTGTAATGTAATTAGAAATCAGGATGTATGATGCATCCAGGTTTGTTTTTCTTACTCAAAATTGCTTTGGCTATTCAGCATCTTTTGTGGTTCTATGTGCCTTTTTAGGGTTGTTTTTTCTATTTCTGTAAAAAATGCCCTTGGGATTTGATAGGGATTACATTGAATCTGTAGGTCACTTTAAGTAGTATGGACATGTTAACAGTATTAATTCTACAACTCAGTAGCAAGAAACCCACAAATAATCCTGAATAGACATTTCTCCAAAGAACACATACAATGGCCAAAAAGTATATAAAAACGTGCTTAGCATCACTAATCACTAGGGAAATGCAAGTTAAAACCACAATGAGGTATCACTTCCTATGTATTAGGATGGCTATTATCCAAAAAACAAAAGGTTACAAGTGTTGGTGGGGATGTGGAGAAAAGGGAAGCCTTATACACAGTTGGTGGGAATGTTAATTGTGCAGCAACTGTGAAAAACAGTAAGGAGTTCCTCAAAAAATTAAAAATAGAACTACTATATGACTAAACAATCCAACTTTTCAGTATATATCCAAAGGATATGAAATCACTATGTCAAAGAGATATCTGTACTTCCGTGTTCACTGCAGTATTATTCACAATAGCCCAGTTATGGAATCAACCTGAGTCCATACATGGATGAACTGATAAAGAAAATATAACATGTATATACAATGCAATATTATTCATCCTTTTAAAAAAAGGCAATTCTGCCATTAATGACATAGATGAAACTGGAGGAAATGATGCTGAGTGAAACAAGAGAGGAACAGAAAGACAAATACCACACAATCTCACTTACATGTGCAATCTATCAAACTTATAGAAGCAGAGAGTAGAATGGTAGTTGCCTAGGTTGGGGACAGGGGAAAATGTGAAAGTGTTGATCAAAGGCAACAAAGTTTAAGTTATGCAAGATGAGTTAGTCTTAGATGTGCACTATACAGCATGGTGTCTGTAACCATAACTGTATTGTATAATTAAAGTTATGCTAGAAATGCTGACCTTATTTTATGTGTTCTTATTGCACATAAGACTAATAAAGAGAGCAAGAAGAAACTTTTGGAGGTGATGGATATGTTTATAGCATTGATTGTAGTGATGGTTTTCAAACTCATTAAGTCATAACATTTAATACATTAAATATGTACAGCTATTTGTATTCAATCACACTTCAATAAAGTGTTTTTTTAAAATAGACTATATAGAAAGGAATGTTTCCAACAGGATCATTTTGTATCTTGTGCCACAAAAAAATCAATACAATCATAGCGCAGCATAGAAACCTGGTAATTTGATTCTCTTCTTTTGATATTAGGTGCTGCCATGACAAAGAAAACCCACAGCAATATTCACCACCAACATTCAATTTATATAACAAACCTTTCATAATATCCACAGTTAAAGAATCAGAAAGATTGACTTTATATGGAAAAATCCCACTTCTTTTTTCCTTCTATACCAAAAGCGAATCTTAGCTTTAGTTTAATTCAGTAAATATTATTATTGAGAACGTTACAATGTGTTAAATGTTTTATGTATTTTTAATATTTTTACTTTCATTTTATATGCTCAGGGCAGTTAAGGACTACATTCACCTAATTGGAAGTGGAGGAGGAAATATTTTATGCCCTTTCACTCTTTTGCAACTAGGGGGGATTTATGAATTTGAGTTAAATGAAATTAACTGAACAAACATCATTGAACTATAAACTATGCTGGAATAGTGTTTTTTACATTCAATGTAAATGGCAAATATTCAGATATACTAAGATGCAAATTACATAGTCCTTGTCTTCAATAACCTTAAAATCTAGTAGAGTAATAAGATAAAAGCTGAATTTTATTAGTCTCTTGCAAGAGGAATGAGGTGCTTTAAAAGAGAGAGACAGTTTACTGAGAATGATGATTTACCAGCATGGCACATGTATACATATGTAACTAACCTGCACATTGTGCACATGTACCCTAAAACTTAAAGTATAATAATAATAAAAATAAATAAATAAATAAAAAGAGAGAGACAGAGAAACAGCAAGGGAGAGTGATATCAAATGAAAATTAGAATGGGAAAATGAGCCAAGTCATAGGAAAAGCTTCAAGTAAGTGCGACCATTTCATAAAAATTTGGAAGGTACAGTCATATTTTTAAAAAAATTTATTTTAAGATAGTTCTATACTCATAAGAAGTTGCAAATTAGTACAGAGTTCTCATATACCCTTTGCCCATCTTCCCCAATGGTAACATCTTACATAATCACAGTGCATTTTAATCAACCCAGGAAATCAACATTGGTACAATACTGTTAACTGAGCTGCAGACCTCATTAGGATTTTACCAGTTTTTATGTGCATTCATGTATGTGCATGTGTATGTGTGTAGTTCTATGAAATTTTGTCACATGCATAGATTCATGTAAACATTACCACAATCAGCACATAGAACTGTTCCATCACCACAAAAAACTCCTTTCTGTTACCCCTTAACAGTAACACTCTTCTACCCAATTCTAATCCCTGATCTCTTCTCCACCTTTATACTTTTGTCATTTCAAGAATGTCATATAAATAGAATCAAATAATATGCAACCTTCTGTGATCGGCTTTTTTATTTAGGATAAGGGTTGTACCTACTAACAGTTCATTGTTTTAAACTGCTGAATGGTATTTCATTGTATGGGTAAGTCACAGTTTGTTCATCTATTCACCTGTTGAAAGAAATTTGGTATGTTTCCAGTACTTGGCGATTACAAAAAAAAAAAGCTGCTATGAATGTATACAGGTTTTTGTGTATAAATGTGTTTTTATTTCTCTAGGACAAACACACCCAAGAGCGTAATTCCTGGGACACAGGGGAAGTGCGTGTTTAGAGGTGATATTTTAATAAATTTGCAGTTCTTAACCAATATAAACATCCTTATATATCCATTGTTTGTGAGTTTGCACAATTTTTTATTTATAATAAGAATTAGAGCTGCTATGCTAAGGCTATAGGCATATTTTAAATGCCTTAATACATATTTTGTTCTCAAGAAGTCATGCTAATGTCTACTCCTTCCCACCACAATTATACGAGCAAGTCTATTCTCTAACTGACAATAGTGATGAATACCTTTTTAATTGTTGCTAATCTGAAAATCCAAAATTGGTGTCTTGTTTTAACTTGCATTTTGATTTCTTATAAGTAGAGCATTTCTATGGAGTATTTGCATTTCTTCATAAATTTTCTATATATGCCTTTTGCCCACGTTTGTATGCGGATTTAAAAATTTTTCCTACTGATTTGTTTATGTGTGTTTGTGTATGTGCATGTGTGTGTGAGTGTGTGTAAAGGAAAGTAATATAGTATCATGTATGCTGCAAATATTTTTAAAGTTTGTGCTTTGCCTTTTAACCTTTTTAAAAAAATGCTTTTTGTCATAAATATATTTCAGTTTTCTTACAGTCAAATCTAACATCTTTTTTCCCCTAAATATATGTAAGTACTAATGACATATAATTTATGTTAATTATATGTAAATCAGCTATGAAGCATTCTTTCATCCTGTATTCTCTGAAATAATTTAAGTAACATTAGAGTTACTTATTCAGGAAATATTTGGGGGAAAAATTCTACTCATACATCCAACTGGGTAGGGTACCTAGGGCAAGGAGAGAGTACTTCTTTGGTATCTCTCTTCATTTCTTATAGTATGATTGTTTCTTAGAACTTCCGATCTCTTCTTTAGCCCATTTTGCTATTTTGGCTCTACACATTTCCTTAGAAAATAATCAATTTTCCTTAAGATTGTCGAAGTTATTGCCATAGAACTGCACAAAGCACTACGTATGATTTAGTGATTTACATTATTCATGAGAACAATTAGAACCACTAATTAATGTTTTTCTTATTTGAGTGTTATGCAAATAAAAAGAAAAAGAAAATACTCTTGCCTTAAATTTAGTGAAAATTTTCTTTTTTCCCCCGTTTGCACATTTTCCTCCAAAGAGGGAATATTTAACTCACATCCATTTCCACACACTTTTTTTTTCTTAATAATAATTTCTTTCACATCCTCTTTTCTCTACTTCCCTTTAACCTGAATTAAGTTTAGCCTTTTTTCCTTCTCTCCTTCAAAAAACAATTATGACTTGGAAAGGATTGAATTTAACATATTCCCAAATGCTTCAGTTAATGTACTCCTCCCAGCCTGAGTAGAATAATTCCCATGAAGATGGTATGCGATTTCCAAGAACTCTACAGTCTGGCTCAATAAGAACTTTTCAGACTGCCACATGTGTCAGGAGTAGCCTTGCTTACCAAACAGAAGCCAAGTGGGGTAAGATTACTCATGAGAAGTATCGTTCTGTGGATGAAATTCTGTCTTCTAACTTCAATTACACTTAGCTAAAGAAATATGGACAGAAACAAATAACTTGAAATAAAAGATGAATACAGTTCCATGTTAATGTACAAAAGTTGCACTCATGAAGAGAACCTCACACTCCAGGAAAGTACTTGGTTATTTCTTATGATAAATTATCATGAATCTTGACACTCGACTACTTTTCAAGTTGGGGACTTTAGGGTACCAGGAAAGTAAATTTAGCTCAAGTCATGTTAAGAAAACATGTTTATTGAAGGAGCTAGCTGGTAACACCAGCTAGAAACTAGGAACTAGGAACTAGGAACCCACCAGGGCTGAAGTAGGAGGATAACTTTTTGCATACTTTGTTTTCACGTGCTCCCAATAAAGGTCACACCTTAGTAAGCCACCCAATTCCCTCCAACATTGCCTCTACTGCTCCTCCACCCAAGCAATGCATGACGTGATTGATCCCTAACAAGAAGAAGCTCGCAGTCAAACTACATAACCTCTAAAATAGGGATAGCCTCATCGTTGCTATCTGCAACTCCACAGTAATGGGGTCATTAATTTCAACATTGTTTAGGGGAAGGATGCTTTATATCTGGTGACTAGCTTAGGTAGGGACAAGCAAAGTAAAATTAGAAATTGTAATAAAAAACACAAAATGAATAGTTTTATTTAATCAATGTTGCAATTTATTCTTTTTAAATCTTAGTACCTGACAAATAATTCTTTTTCATCCCTCCCTCAGCTTTCAATGCCAATTAAAGAAAACATCGCAGGATTTGTATTATTGTGCTCTAATTATAGTTGAGGGTACAGTGGCATGTGATTGTGGTATAATAACTAAAGCCCTGGAGTGCCTTTTATTCCATTAAAAATGACCTTAGCCTTGGATCACAGAACTTTGCATTGATTTGTCTTTTTGTGGTTTCCTCTCCACATGTCTGCTTCCTCAACCAGGGTGATGCATTGAATTGTGACACATGGTGGGGGGGGGGGGTCAGTGAAATTAACTATCTTTCCCATGAGAAATAATTTATCATTCAGCATTTGCTATTAATGTGCCTCTGCTGCAAGTGAATGAAGACGTATAAAGTGTATGGAAACTGTAGAGCAGATGAACACTGCATAAATATCCTTTAATGTTTATGATGGGGACAATAATTTTCTCATCTGTAAATGGGAGGGATTTGGGCTGCAGAAAAAGAGATGTTGATAAATTTGGTTGCTGTAAAAAAATGGCTGTAATTTCTTCTATAGAAGCTATACCTCTTTGGGTCTAATTTGAATTTTGTTTTCTGCCTGTTTCAAGGAGGTCTTTTAAAACTTATGATTACTATTGGATATGATTGTGTCTGTGGAAAGACTTCCCAGCCTTCTTTAGAACTTAGGAGGTGCCTCTGTTCTCAGCATAGGCAATATTAATCTCAGCTCACATTGTCTCTGGATGGGATTTCTGTTTGAGAAACAAGAACTAGAATGGACAAGGTAAGCTTTAATTATTCAAATTCATCTAAAAAATATCTCCTGAAGCCTTATTGAAAGCCAGATATTGTGCTGGACAGTGTGTGAGGGATACAAAATTCATGAGAAAGCCAGTGATTCTCACTTATCCATCTTAGAAAGTGTACTTGAACCCAAGGGGGCATGTACCAAAGTGTTCACTGATGTATTGTTGATAATAGTGAAAATTCAGAAATGACCTATATGCCCATCATTAAGAGACTGGCAAAACCAATTCGGAGATATTCATACAATGGAAAACCATGCATCATTTGTAAAGAGGAAGGTAGATCCACAAGTGGAAATGTCTCCAAGACATGATGTTAGAGAAAAAATAACTATTTAAAGTGATGCATCTAGTATGATACTCTATGTAAATGCACAACACACACAAACACACAGTCACACAAATACACATACTCTCTCTCTTTCTTTATTATTTATTTTTTCCATAATCACTGTGATGCATAGCAATGACCCTGGAGCAATACCCTCTGATGTAGGTCCTCCCACTGCACAGTGGCAGGAAGTGTTATTCACATGGGTGATGGGTTGTTTGGGACAGTCTGGCCAATGTGTATTAAGCCAGGCTAGGCAGCTGTGATGTTATCACTAGCTGTCTTCTAGCAATTCAATCATCTTAGAAGATTTAATAAGGGGAGAAGAGGAAGGCCCTAGAGGGAGAGCCAGAGGGAAGGTTCTAGCCTGTGTTCCCTAGGAATCATTTGTTTGTAACTAAATAAACTCACTCTGGCTATCTGAAGCTAAGCGAAATGAATTGGTGGGAGATGAGGGGTTCACAGTATCAAAAAGAGGCTGGAGGATTGCATTTGGATAATATAGGTTGGGTACCAAAGCACCTTGAGGCAGTGGGAATGGTGTTGGTGGAGAACAGACCTGAATCTCTTGTGTAGCAGAGAGCCTGGCTGTGAATAAAGCATAGTAACTCCATCATCTTTGCACCTTAATTACCCTGACTGGCCCAGACTAGGTCACAGTGCACTCATTTTTCATAGTGGATAGCAGAGCATCAATAAGCACAACACTGTGGGAGTCCCCCAAAATGGGAATAGAGTGGTCAGGGTGGATGATGGAGAACCAAAAGAAGTAGTGGTTTTATCAACTGGGTACTTACTTACCAATTACTGTACTAAGCACTTTAGTGGGATATTATTTCATTTAATATTCACAATAACTCTGTGAATGAGGTACTATTACCAGTATTATTATTCCCATTTTACCGATGGAGTTAAGTAACTTTCTCAGGATTGCACATACCAATTTAGTAGTTTGGTTCTGAGCCTGAAATTTTAATGACCGGCTATTGCAGACGTCCACTCTACATTCCCTGTCACCTTTCTTCTCTCTATTTTCCATAGGAATATGGAACATTTTAAAACACTGAATAGAAAATGTGTAAGATACATTATCCTTAAAGCAACTCAAAGGGCTTTTACAGCATAATCTCAGTTCTTGTCATACCTCCAAATATAAGGTGAGAAAATAGTTTGATTCTTATTTTTCTGATAATAAAAGGAGGCAATTATGAATTATATGACTTGCCAAATGATCTCTCAGTTGAAAGCTAAATTGAGACAAAGGATCAGGACTGTTGAATTAATAAAGCAGGTAATTCATCCCTCTCTTTAGAAAATAGTGACTGCCACCACCAGTGAGGTTTCTGGCATCAGTCCTTATTTTTAAAAAGACACTATAAACCACAAATCAGAATAAGCCACCCAACCCCTATTATTTAAAACACAATGGCTCTCATCACATTTATAATAAAACCTGAATTCCTCCCCACAGCTGTGAGGCTTACTCTTCCACTCTCTCCCACATTCATTGTCTTCCTTTTGTACCCAGATACTCCAAACCAGTTTCTACCTTGGGCTTGAACCACTGGTCCCTCTGCTTGGAATGCTCTTCCCTGAGTCTTCACATAGCTGGCTTCTTCTTGCCCTGCAGTTCTCAACTTAAATAACATCTCGAAGAGAACTTTCGTGACCACCCAAACTAAAGTAACCCATTCTTTCATATCCCTTCATCATGTGTTAGTTCTCTCACAGCACTTTTCACTACCTGGAATATTTTTCTGTATTTGTTAGTCTATATCAATTGATGGATTCTCTTCTCTAGACGACAAACTCCAGGAGGGCAGAATTCTTGTCTGTCTTGTTCCAATCTTTATCCCCAACTAGGACCCACAACTGTATGTGGCACACAAATATTCACTGAATGAATTATTTTCAGTTTACTGAACCATTTAGGTTTTTCTTTTATCCCTCAAAGTCCAAGTAATCGTAGTGTAGTAAGTCTGGATAAGCCTTTGGAAGATTTGCTTAATTTTATAGTTCAGAAAACTGGGACAAAAAGATGCATAACTGCCCAAGATCATAGCAAGTTAATAGCAAACATGGATTAAAATTTGTGTCTTTTCACTTACAGAATAGAGCTCTTTCAGTACATTGTCCTGATCATACTTTTAATGTGGTGCTGAGGTGACCTTTGATTTATGACTTCTTTGGTCATCATACCTTAGAGATAACAGAGTCACATATAGGTGTTGTTTTTCTGAAGATGAATATATTTATCACTGGGCTAGTTGGGCACCTGAGCTGATTACAGTGACAAATACATGTTGAGCACTTTCCATGTGCTACACACTATTTTAAGAGCTTAACATGCATTAATCCATATAATCCTCATAACATCTCTACTAAGTAGGTACAATTATCATCTCCATTTATAGATGTGGAATTTGAGGCAAAAATGTTAGGAAACTTGCACAAGGTCACATAACCAATAAGTTGTGGAGCCAGGCTCCAAACCCAGGCAGTCTACCTAAAAGCCACCCGCTTTTCACCATTAATGCTGTTCTGCCTGCCCTGACCATGAGACACAGTTTATCCTTTAAAACCCTATCAGACAATTTCCATTGACAGGAAATAGGGAAAAATCCCGGGTGACTCATGAGGCAAATGAGAATCAATAGTGCAGTTTCCACCAATGTAACACAGGCAGAACTGTCTTTTTTAAGCTTTAATTTTCCTTGTACAATGGTCCTCCATAAACAGCAATGAAAAAAAAGAAAACAACAAACACCACTGAGTCACCAGCTCCCAAGGTCCTGTGTGGTGCTTTATTGATGGTAGGTGTATGGAGCTTCCTGGAACATGTTGTTCACAAATAAAGATGTCTTTCTGGCCTTAAGAGAGTGTGTGGATCCCACTGGTCTGGGAGCATGACATATTGAGCCAGAGTGTTTTACTAAAGCTGCTCTCTGAAGTTGGAGATGGCAATTGGGTTAGGGGATAGGCGCTGGGCTGGGGAGAGACTCAAGCAACAGAGAACAACATTTCTCCCTCTTGAATGGGAGCAAGCATCTTCCTTTAGATTAAGTGCTCTCTATTTCCTGAGTGAATAGGGACAAATTTCCTAAGCTAGAACCTTTCTCAATTCTGATAAGTTTGAGTTATTGACTTTCCATTCTGATTACTATTAAAATTTCTTTTAAAATAAATCAGAGGTAGAGTCCAGTAGAATACAGAATCTCAGATATAAAAAGAAATAAACTGTCTTCAGGAAGATTAGAATGCAAAGTGTGTATTTAAATATTTTATTTGATAATATGGGTTAATGATGTATCTTCCTCGTCCCCAATTTTTAAACCCTATATGTTTATAAGTTTTGGAAGTTTCTGTGGAAATATTTACTTCACAGTTTTAATAAGTATCACAATTAATTAATTGAACTCCTGCTATGTAGAAGGAACATAATATTAAATACAGTCACATTGTCATGAAATATTTTCAAACTAGTTAGTAATTATATAAAATTCAAACCTGTTTCCTCCTACTCCACACTCCATATTCCCACATAAAAACTACCAACAATGACAATATTCATTGCAAGAAGCACATTTGAGAGACCATATGAAATTGTCCTTCTTGTTGGTCTAAAAATATTCTAACAGCATAGAAATTTTAAAATGGCTCAACTGAAATAGTACAAATAATATGGACTAGGTATTAGGAAACCTGGATCTTCCTCTAATTAGTTGTTTGCCCTTTTGTGAGTCATTTAGACCTTCTGACTGACCTCCACTCCTCTCTGCTCTAAACTGGGATTAACAGTGTATGCTCTCTGCAAACCTCTTAAGGTTGCTGCCAGTTTCAAAGCAATATTTGTAAACCAAAATATACTCTACAAATTCAGGGTATTATGAACCTTAAATAGCTAAGCTCTGTGTCAAAGTTTTGTTCTTAGGGCATCATATTTCTCCGAGTAGAAGTGTGTGAGCTATAATACTATGCTGCTACTATCAAACAGCCAATTTTGTCTTTCAATGGTTTTAAATATCAGCCTGAGATTTAAGAAAATAAAAATTGACAGACCTGTTGGGTTTTTATTTTCAGATTCAACCTGAGAATCACAGTTTCTAGAACTGAGTAAATACTACTTATGCTTGTCTAGGAGTAGAGTCAATTCAAATGGCACTATGTCAACTTTGTTAACGTCATCAGCCACAGACTTTTTCTTATGCTGCCAATAATACAATTTATTGCTGTTTTTAAAAAAGTTATAGGAAGACCATTTTCTTTTCCTGCTAAAGTTTTCCTTGTCATTCTGATTCTTTGAGGTAAAGTGAAGAACTGGGGAGGACCTGTTTTGGGGAGACATTTAAAGAAGCAATGTTGGTCATTGTTAGATAAATGACAGGACTTGCTTCATACATTAAAATGTGAACAAATATTTGAAGTTCTTTTAAAAATCTCTTTGAAATCAACATGAATGAGTTTTGAACAAGGCAAAATAGTAATAGCCACTGGGCAAGAAAAAAATATTAGAAAGCGCACAAACAAAAAATCACACAAGGATATGTGTCTGAGTAAAGAAAGCAAAAAGCATCTTGAATAAAGTAAATACAGTAAAAACAAAAAGGAAATTGCATTGACACAATCACTCTGGTATATAATTTGAAAATATTATCAATTTCCTAAAAATGAAGCACTGAAATATCAAGTAGCAGTGAATATTTTAATAATGTCTGCCTCAGAAAATGTAAAAACATAAAATTTTAGGCATCGGAGCAACAGCTGAAGACTAAATGCAAAATGAGACGAATTATTTTAGAAAAGCCAATTAAAAAGTAAATCCATTTTGCTGTCTACATAACTCATCTTCCCCAGAAAGCATAAAGGTCAAAATTTTAATAAATCCTATTAAAACAATTCTTCAAGTTGCCATTTTGCTATACAAAGGGTCATAGACATTCCAAGCTTCTATATACATAAACTCTATCATAGTACCCATTGTCCTGTTGTGTATTGCAGACTCACCCATGTGAGCTATCAGACAGACAGATTATAAAGTGTCCTGCAGAGAAGGCAGCTCTGGTCTAACATTCAACTCTTTATGGTAGCTAGGAACACCTTAACAGAAGTCCCTTCTGTCAGAAGGCTACCCAAGGTGGTGGGCCCAAGGAGATGTCCTTATTATTCCCTGAAATGGTTCAGTGGAAAGATAACTTGATTCAGATTCAGAACCTGGGTCTGAGCTCCAGCACTGACACCACAAGCGGAATGACCTCAGGCAACTCACCAAATTTCTCAAGGCTGGGCTTTGTTCATCTGTGAGTTGTGAATAATAATAGCCTAACTCATAGGATTGATGTGAAAGTCAGATGAAACAAAATGTATCTGTGAATGTGCTTGATAAACCATGAAATGCTAATAAATGCATGGCATATATAGTTCCTGACAGAGTAGTTCAAGTACAGTACTTGCTTTGATTTCACAGAATCACTTAGATGAAAAACTCAGTGAAGTGTGAGCACTTTTGCTCCCTCTTTTTGTACAACGGATTTCACGTTAATTAGTTCTAACCAACTCCATGTTGGGGAGAAATGCATTTAACTTTGGAAACTGCCCCATATGATATTACAATATTAACTGCCTCCACATTGTTTTCACTGCTGGTATTACCGCCCTGTGCAATAAGCAGTAGAAGCGGCATAATGCCATTATGCATATCTAGATGGTACCGAGACAGTGGCCACCCTTTCACATCACTTTCTACCAGATTTCCATACATTTGCCCCTGCCCCAACCAAGACTATTTGCTTTCCACCTTTCTCATACCACTTGATTGTTTCCGCTTCTATGTTTTTAGAAGCTGTTTAACTTCACGTTATCCTCATTTTTCTACATGGATGTATTGCTCTTACCATCTTAAAGATCTACCTTTCTGGAAACCTTGCATGGTTGATCCCATTCTGCTTTGTTAATTCTAATTTCAATGCCACTTAATAGAGAGTTGTGCAAGACCCCATATTTCAGTAGATGTTAGTGGAGTTTTAGGATAGTGTATGCAACTAAGAATGGGTGTACATGAGGGTGGATCAATTCAGTCACTTCATTGCAGCTTTCAAAAAAAAAAAAAAACAGAAATGCAAAACCGGTCCATCCAGTTTCCATTTATGAAGAGAAACTGCCATGAATCAGATTATAAGTGATGTTTGTCTCAGTTTCTTTCACACTCCAACTTAATATGTGTATGCCTGAGTGTATATATGTATGTTTGTGTATTTGTGACCTTCTCAGCGGCTTAACTCAATTGCTTAATCAGTACAGCATAGAGAAATTTCATTAGATAGGAAATTGTAGTCTGTGCTGCCGTTAATTTGCCAAATTAATTTTCCAAAGCTCAATCTCTCCTATAAATTGAGTATGTCACACTAGCTGATCCAGAAGGTCCCTCTAAGCATATATGACTTGTAGACAGGGAGAAATCTGTAATATACCTATGCTAGGTCATATCAGAAAAATACCTTGCCATTCTCTGCCATGCCATTCACAGTGAGTTTAAAGTTACTATACTTTATATGAATGTTATTGTATGAGACAGAAAAGAAAATGAAATAAAGGGAAGGAGCATGGAAAATATGCTTCTCTCTTCTAGGCTTTTTCAGTGGGAGTACATTGTGGACTGACGTAGTAAGTCCAAATGTTACAGCTTGTTCCTGAGTCTGGTGCCACTAGAAGCCTTGCAGAGGAGTGCAGTCTCCTCCATGATTAAGTTCCAGATACCTAACAGCCTACTGCCCTGCACCAGTCTGAGTCCCAGAGTCTCCAGATCCAACATCTACACTAATTAAAAAGGCTCTTTTATCCTGTGGTAATTGTTTGGCTCACTCAGACTGTGCTAGAGCTTTGGAATGGAGTAGGAAGCTGTATGGGTAGCTCCTTGTTAGCAGCCCTAAAGTGGAGTTAGGTCTACTGACTACTGCTGCTGCTGCCCTGGGCAACCTGACCCAGGGTTCCGGATCATCAGGTACAAAGAACAGCATCCTGAGTCCGAAATCAAATTACTCCTTTGATTAAAATACTCCAATGGATCTGTAAGCAGTTGATGGATAACCTGGGAACTTTGAAACTTTTGTCGACTTTCTAAGGAGAACCAATATGCTATGTGTCATACTGAATAAATGCTTAGTAAGTATTTATTGAATTACTAAACCAGACTAAATAATATTTTAAAGAAAGTTTTCCACAACCTGTGATGATAAGTCAAAATCAGGAAGTTAAACTTATATGGAAATAAGCATCAAGATCTATTCTTAGGTTGACAGTAATTAAAAAAAGATTTTATGTTTGTATAATTACAGATTGCAAATCATTTATACATAGTTCATTTAATGACTACCAAAAATGTCATATTTCTATATTAGGATATTCTTATGATATTCCTATAAAGATTTTGTTTTTAATAAAGTGTGACACAGACAGTATAAACAACTTTCCTGAAGTCACATATCTAGTAAATTGCCAATTGAAATCAAAGTCAGTCTTCCAATTTTAAGTCCTAGGCTCTAAGGTGCTGCATGCAGCTAAGGGACTATTTGTTTAGTCCCTGCTATTTCTTAATCCACTATCAGTACCAATCCTTTGTGTTTAGATAGAGGGAGCCCCGGCTTCATTAAAATACCTTTGGAGAGCAGCAATCTTTCTTACCTTCATGAAAATACATCATCTAGAACAAGACTAACCATCCTACTCAACTGTGTATTGGCCAGGCCATATCTAGAGCATACTCTTTTGAGTATTACTTTGAAAGATTTGAGATTTATGAAGAGTCAGAAAGTGGAGAGCTGAGGGAGTTTATTCTAGTGGTTAAAGTTTTTAAAACAATGTCTTACAAGGAGCAATTGAAGAAATTTGGGTGTTCAGCCTAGAAAAAGGAATATGGGGGTTGAGGTGGGGTAATATATGGGCAGAGAAAATGTATTTATTGTCTGGTCTGAAGGCTATTACATCAGAGGGATGAGACCTGTAGCTCTAGAGGCCAAAATAGCACTGGTGAAGAGAAGTTATGAAAAGGCCATTTAAAAATTCAATATAAAGGAAAATTTCAAAAAGTGAAAATCACTAAAAAATTCAATACATTTTCTTGTGAGGTATAACTTGTAAATGATCAAGCAAAGATGAGTAGACCATTTTCTGAGGATGATATAGACATTATTAGCACTAGGTAAGAGGTTGAAATAAACACTCTTTAAGACGTTTTCTAAGGGCCTCTAAGATTCTATGATTTAATCTTTCTCAAAAATAATTAAGCTTAAACAGAGGACAAAAAACACATCTGTTCTCGTAACCCACATTCCTAGTAGTACCTAGGTTCCACTATCAGTGCCAATCATTATCCCAAAACTTAGCAGCTTAAAACCTGTGTCTTGTGTGTCAAGATTATGGGGAGACCTCTACATTGTTTAGTGCTTAACTGGGAAGACTCCACAGCTGCTGTGGGAGTGGAGGAGAATTTGATGGCTGAAGGCTGGAATTTTCCAAAGCTGTGCTGTCCAGTAGAGAAGGCAATAATCACACATTGCTATTGAGTGCTTGAAATGTGTCTAGTCTGAATTGAGTTGTGCTCTAAGTTCAAAACACACACACACACACACACATCCACTATTTCTAAGACTTTGTATGGAAAATAAAATAAGCTATCTTGTTAATAATTTGTATATTGATTATATGTTGAAATAATACTCTTAGATATAATGGGTAAAGTAAAATATATTAACAACATTAATTTCACTAATTTTATTTCATTTTTAAAATATGGCTAATAGAAAATTTAAAACTTTATATGTGATTAATATATTCTTATTGAACATGGTTGATCTCATGGTATTGTTCATTGATGTATACTGTGGTTGATGCTCGCTATGGACTGGCACTTCAGCTGGTGATATGGTTTGGCTGTGTCCACACCCAAATCTCATCTTGAATTGTAGTTTCCAAAATCCCCATGTGTCGTGGGAGGGACCAGATGAAGGTAATTGAATCATGGGTGTAGTTTCCCTCATCCTATTCTCATGATAGTGAGTCAGTTCTTTTGAGATCTGATGGTTTTATAAAGGGCTTCCCACTTCATTGGGAAGTGATTCTTCTCTCTCCTGCTGCCATGTGAAGAAGGTTGTGTTTGCTTCCCCTTCCACCATGATCATAAGTTTCCTGAGGCCTCCCCAGCATGTACTGAACTGTGAGTCAATTAAACCTCTTTCCTTTATAAATTACCCAGTCTCAGATGTGTCTTTTTTAGCAGCATGAGAACACACTAATACAGCTGGGCAATTGATGGGAACACCAACATGTGGTCTTTTCATGTGGCTTAAGCTTCCTCCTAGTACGGTGTTCTCAAGATAGTTGAAATTTTTATATGACAGGAGAAGACTCCAAAAACAACCTTTCCAGTGAGCAAGGTGAAAGCTGCATTGGCTTTTTTGACTTAGGCTTGGAAGTCATGAAGTCATGTCGCATCAATTTGCTGTGTTCCATCTGTTATCAGCAAATCATAACCCTGCACAGATTCAAGAGTAAGAAACACATTGTAGTAGAGCATGTGGAACATGAGCTGTTGTTGCAGACATCTTGGAAAATATAACCTTCCACAACTTATTACCAACATAGACCAACAGAGTTACGGAATCTCCTTAAGATTAAAAGGGTTATTCCTGAAGTCTAAGTAAGTCCTGGATTGTGAGATTGGAGTTCTTCTAAAGACACCCTCAAGTCTTACAATTAAGCAAGGATATACTTTAGGAATGTCACTGATAGTCATTTTTAAGTGGGGATGCAGTTGAAAGTGCAAACTGTCCTCTGAGAATTTTAAAAGCTGCCTACATGCTAATAAAACAATCACGAATCCAGCTTCCAGGTCACAGAGTTGAATCACACAACACAGAATACTCCCAGTTTTTTTTCTTTTTTCTTTTGGTTTATTTATAGTTAACTAATAAGAAGTGTGTTCCTAATTTCTGAGAGGTACATGTTCAAAACTGACTGGCACAAATCTTTCCTTTTTCCAAATGTTTTAATTTTTTTCTTCATTTAAGTTCAGCCTTTTGAATGTCAATTAACAATTTATATACAATATGATGTGAAGATGTATTGTGTATGTCCATTTAGGAATAAATGATTTTTGTCACAAGCATAAAATTCTTTTATGAGGTTATTTATTTAGCATAATCACACTGTATTTGCTTTTTTAGAATGGGTTATGGGTGGGAGGGATGTGTGAAGCTGCTCCCAGAGCATAACATATCTTGAAGGTTAAATCAGCATTTGACTTTAATCAAACAAATGTAATTGGCCCAGAGGGCCCAGTAAAGATGGAATTCCGGAAATGAGTGACTGTTGGTTTTTGTGTGTTTTCTTCCTTAAATATTAATAGGAATTGTCCATGTAGAGTTAGTTCAGAAAATCAGTTTGCATTCTTGTCTTTAAGCTTCCTCTTTAGAGTTTTGATTTCTCAGATGATTTGCACTTTGATATTAATTTGGTAATAATAATTATTAATTCATTTATAATGAATTTAATTAGTTATTTATCAATCATTGAATAACCATAATTTAATTCTAATTTGCATTTAATATTAAATAATCCTCAGAGTGTCAGTGCCTGAGTCCATTACATTCCCCTAGGTTGTAAGTGGAAAGTGCTGTCCTGCAGCACCTTTTGATATGCCTCATCGAAAGATGACTTGATGAGCAGTTAATTAAACTGAGCAATAGAAGAGGAGAGATTACAAAATAACTACAACATACAAAACCAAAAGTAGAAACAAACAAGCCAGCATTATTTGCAAATGTTAACAGAATTCTGCACTGCCTTCTAATTCCAACTGGCATTTTATTCCTCTTCATACAGCAACTATTGAACGGTTTCCCTATTCCTTCAGAATGGTGGCTAGATTCACATGCTTGAAAAGCACACAGATGTGGACTGGATTTTATGGCACACACAGAGGAAGTTCAGCTCTTCTAACATTTGCTTTCTAAGTAATGAGGGCTCTTGAAAGAAATCATAAAACAGAAAATAAGTTCTAATGCTTTTACCAAAAGATTTTTTTTTTTTTTTTTTTTTTGAGATAGAGTCTTGCTCTGTCACCTAGGCTGGAGTGCAGTGACATGATTTCGGCTCACTGCAAGCTCCGCCTCCCGGGTTCAAGTCATTCTCCTGCCTCAGCCTCCCGTGTAGCTGGGACTACAGGCACCTGCCACCACGCCTGGCTAATTTTTTGTATTTTTAGTAGAGATGGGGTTTCACCATGTTAGACAGTATGATCTCGATCTCCTGACTTTGTGATCCGCCTGCCTCGGCCTCCCAAAGTGCTGATATTACAGGCATGAGCCACCATGTCCGGCCTACCAACTGATTTTTACTTAGAAGAGAGGCTCTTTAGCTTGTGGAACTTTTTGCTTTTATTCCTTGTTTTTATGTAAATAAGACTAATAGGTAGCATAGAATGCTAATGTTCTCAATGTAGTCTTACACAGAGATGGGTACTACTCAGAGAATTGACAAGAGTGCTAAATGAAATAACCCAAAAATAATAGAAAGCCCTCGGGTTGTCTATTTATTTAAATTAACTAATAAATCTGGTACATGCAGTGCTATTAATGTGAAAGTTAGTAACATGGACTGGCTTATACATACATAGGCCATATAAGTTTGCTTATCTGTAAAATGAGTATAAAAACATCGAATAGGATTTTTGGAAAGATTATATAGGATAACTTTAATCTACAGCTTAACAGAGCGCACAGTGAGTCCTCAATGTTGTCATTACTATAAGACAGTAAAATAGAGCAAAGGGCTCTGAACTGGAAGATAAGAACCCCAACTTTTAATAATGATTTTCTTACAAATTAACTGGATGACTTTAGTACTTTAGTCATGTCTCCTAATTTCTGTCAGTAAAATCAGGGGGTTTACTACTTGGTTCCTATATTGTGTATCTTAAAAATAATATGATTATGAATAAACAAGACAATTGCCAACTGTGTTTGTGTGTGTGTGTGTGTGTGTGTGTGCGCGCTATGCTGTATATATTTAAAATAAGAGCTGCTGGTTACCAAAAGAAGACTTTTAAATTGAATAAAATAATCCTAGGATAATGATTTCATTTTGTTGATTAGTCAATATCTAGAAACTAAGGACTAGGCAAGTGGTGAAGAGGCTGAGTGTGTCCTCTGGATCCAGAATGCCTGGGCTTGAATCTAGACCTATTATTTATAGTTTTGTGATCTTGGGAAAGTTACTTTCCTTGCCTGTGTGATTTAGACAATGAGTATCTTACATCAGAGTGTTGTTAGATGGGATGGATTCACATGTAAAAAACCCTTAGAACAGTGCCTGACAAGGATAAGAACTCAATAAACATTGGCGATAATTCATCTGCCTCAAGTTTTTATTCTCTCTCCTATTTTCCTTCTGATAATTTACCATTTAGAAATGAGATAACTTACCATTTATTTATCATTTACTAATGAGATAACAAGTCTTTAAAAGTAATAATACATTTTAAAATACTAAAGCATTTTTTGTTAGAAATCTCCAAAATCAGTTGGACCTTAGCTCCAAGTCTCATCAAAATCTGGTATAGACTCTATTGATATATCAAATTGAATTTTACTCACTTCTTAATCTCTAATTGAAATGCTTTTTCTTTGTAATTAAAGGAGTTTCTAGCATCATCTGAACAAGTGGAGTAGAAGTGGCTCTAGTTGTTGAGTGTTTACTACATGTCAGGCTATGTTTCTCCATTTCGCAAATGTTCCCTCACATAACCCTCACAACCTGTGAAGTGAATATCATTCCCATTTTATAAGCAAGAAAGACTCTACCAAGTAGGAAATGGTGAAGCCAGGATTTTTAACCCAAATTTCAAATCTTTTACTCTTTCCACGACAAATAATGTGAATAGAGGGGAAGGAGAAAGGGTGAAAGAAAGGATGGAAATAAGTAACTTCCAGGGAGCTCTGAATCATGGTCCCTTTACTATCCTTACATTCCTATAAGTCCCCCAAACCCTTAGCATTCATTTTCCTCTATAGTCTTCATCTCTGCTCTTAGTCCAGTCTTTAGAGGATCAGGCTCCATCCTAAAGGGGAGTGTAGAAGACGTGGCTTTGGGCAGCCTCGTGGACTTTTTATCCTGTGCATTGGGGCATAAAGCACATTTTCACATAATATCTAGGAATTCTCAAAGTTCTTGCCACATATGATGTCCTGGAAAATCTATTTTAAATAGTCTCCTAAATTGTTTTTTTGGGGGCAATGAAGACTGGTGTTTGCAAATAGAAAACAAAACAAACAAACAAACAAAACTCTCTGAGAAACACTTTAGGATCCTGATGTCTGGCTTAATTCAATTATATACTAAATATCAGTTAAAAGCAAGAAGGTGAGTAGTAACGAATTATATGTGAGATGAAAAGGAAAAATCTGCAAAGCCAGTCCTGAAGTTAAAACTCTCCTTCAAGTAGGGAAGGGTGATTGGCATCTGGTGACAGTAACAGAGCTCACATTGTCTTTGTCCTTACCACATTCCTGTGGTGTATAAATTTTTGCCATTCCAGGTTCCCAAAGCTATTCTCTCTGATCTACAGGCAGGCCAAATGATCTCTGTTCTATCAGAATCGAACCCAACCAGCCCGAGTCCACTGGAAGGAGTGGGAAGGGGATGCCAGAAAGCCTGGGCATGCAGGGGAAGTTGTGCCTGCTGAAGTCTGCCTGCTGGGGCTGTATAGTGTGAGTGCCCTCACAAATGCCAACTTCTTTTGACATATTCTATGCAGCTCTGGAGGACTGGTTGATATAGTGTGTATATTTATTCCCTTTAAATCTCACAGTGAAATGTGATCAGTGTTGGAGGTGGGGCCTGGTGGCAGGTGTTTCAGTCATGGGGGTGGATCCTTCAGGAATGGCTTGGTGTCCTCCCCACTGTAAGGAGTGAGTTCTCACTCTGTTAGTTCATGGGAGGTTTGGTTGTTAAAAAGAGTCTGGGACTTCCCTCTCCCACACTCTCTTGCTCCTGTTCTTGCCATGGGACACACCTGCACCCCTTCACCTTCCTCTGTGATTGAAAGCTTCCTGATGCCCTCACCAGAAATAGATGCTAGCACCATGCTTCTTGTACAGTCTGCAGAACCATGAGGCAAATAAACCTCCTTTCTTTGTAAATTACCCAGACTCATATTGATGTGGTTTTGCTCTGTGTTCCCACCCAAATCTCATCTTGTAGCTCTCATAATTTCCATGTGTTGTGGCAGGGACCCAGTGAGAGATGATTGAATTATCAGGACGGGTCTTTCCTATACCGTTCTGGTAGTAGTGAACAAGTCTCCAGAGATCTGATGGTCTGATAAGGGGAAACTCGTTTCACTTGGTACTCATTCTCTCTTTGCCTGCTGCCATCCATGCAAGATGTGACTTGCTTCTTCTTGCCTTCCACCATGATTGTGAGGCTTCCCCAGCCACGTGGAACTGTAAGTCTGATTAAACCTCTTTCTTTTGTAAATTGCCCAGTCTCTGGTATGTCTTTATCAACAGCATGGAAATGGACTAATACACAGATATTCCTTTATAGCAACACAAAATGAAGTAGTGACACACAGACACAGGCACACACACACACACGTACACAAGTCAAAACCAAAATCTCACTCTGGCAGTTGTATGGACATATGTATGTATTTTAAGACGGAGTTTCGCTCTGTCACCCAGGCTGGAGCACAATGGTGTGGCTCACTGCAACCTCCGCCTCTGGGGGTTCAAGCAATTCTCCTGCCTCAGCTTGCCAAGTAGCTGAGATTACAGGTACCTGCCACCATGCCAGTACTCTTTCCTCTCTTTTTATGTCTTTTCTTAGGTGAGCTTTTCCATTTCCATGTACCTGAAGGCATCTTTACCGTTTTTCTGCTTCCACCATCACCACTTTTGTCTAGGCCTGTGCCTTTTTGATCACTATGCGGAGTAACAAAAGTCACTTCACAGTACAATCCAGTACTTGCATATGCATGCCTATAAGCACAAAAATCTGAGAGGAAATGTTATGAAATGATGTGATGGCCTCTGATGTTTTCTCTCTTTCTCTCTTTCTTTCTTTCTTTCCTTTCTCTTTCTTTCTTTCTTTCTTTCTTCTTTCTCTCTCTCTCTTTCTTTCTTTCTTTTTCTTTCCTTCCTTCCTTTCTTTTTCTTTCTTTCGTCTGCCTTTTTTTTTTCTTTTTTGACAGAGCCTCACTTTGTCGCCCAGGCTGGAGTGCAGTTGTGCAATCTCAGTTTGTTGCAACATCTGCCTCCCAGGGTCAAGCAATTCTCATGCTTCAGCCTCTCAAGTAGCTGGGATTACAGGTGCACATCACCACACTCAGCTAATCTTTGTATTTTTAGTAGAGATGGTGTTTCACCATGTTGACCAGGCTGGTCTCGAGCTCCTGGCCTCAAGTGATCCACCCGCCTCAGTCTCCCAAAGTGCTGGGATTACCAGAGTAAGCCACCATGCCAGGCCTGGCAGTTTTAATGTATTCACATAGTCATGATCAGGGGCCTAGGCTGACATGATATGTTTCACATTTGAAGAATGTTGCAGCTCAGAAAATCTTTGATAATTGGCCACCTGGCTCTAGCCTCTTTCTCCTGATGTGACAAAGGAACCATATTTCTCTGAAGGACTTGGCCTCTTACTGGATCACGTACATCCCAAGCCCTGGTTGACTTTTCATCCTGGCCACAACCTGGCCTTGGAGTCACCAGGTTACTGCTGTGAAAAAGTCCCCCAGTATGGAGCCCCTTACTGTGGGCCCCATTGGGAGGTTCATCCACAGGAACAAGGTGACCAGCTCAGGACGTGGAAGCCTAAAAGGCTGCTTATTTCTGACTTTCCAAGAAATGAGCTTCTGTTATGAAATAATTCCTTCAATGCCTTCAGTTCAACATTGATCATTGTAGGCTGTTTCTTTTACTAAAAGTGTCATTCTTCCAAGGAAGTCTACCTATCCCTCAGTCTCAGCTCAAAATTCCTCTCCTCAAAGTACAGTAGTCCTCCCATATTCTTGGCTTCTTTTACCTACAGTCATCCTTGGTCTGAAGATATTACATCACTACTCTTGCATTTAGGGACCACTATTACGTAAAATAAGAGTGACTTGAACAAAAGCACTGTGACACTGACAGCCCATCTAATAACATGGAAGGCTACTAAAGGCAATGCAGGCACAATGGCTGGAGATTTCATCATGCTACTTAGGATAATACACAATTGATAACTTATGAATTATTTCTGGAATTTTCCACTTACGTCATTCACCTCACTTCATCTCATCACACAGGCACTTTATCACTTCACATCGTCACATGAAGAAGAGTGAGTACAGTACAATAAGGTATTTTGAGAGAGAGACCAATTTCTCCTAACTTTTATTACAGGATTTTTTAACAATTGTTCTATTTTATTTTTAGTTATCTGTTGTTACTATGTCTAATTAAACATTATCATAGGTATGTATGTATAGGAAAAATCATAGTATATATAGGGTTTGGTACTATCTGTGGTTTCAGGCATCCACTGGGGATCTTGGAACATAGCCCCCTTGGATTGGGGGGTACTCCAGTCTCTGCTTGGGTCAGGTCAAATTTGGAAGGCTGCTTCTGGCTGATCAACTCCTATGTAAATCTTCTGAATCTTGTTAAAGGCACTTAGAGAGTAGAGGTTACAGGTCAGACAAATTCGCTTTGTATCTGGCCCTTCCACATCTCAGCAGAGCATCCTTGGGCAAGTTACTAAAGCTTCTTGTGCCCATTTCCTCATCTTCAAAATGCAGAGGGATAGAAGCACTTACTTCATGAGGTTACTATGAAAGAATTCTAAGTGAACTCATGTAAAGTCTATAGAACAGCACCTGGCCTAAGTCAGCATTGGAACTGATAAATGTTACCTATTATTCTCATCTAGAAGTCTGAGAAGTTAGTTCACTTCCAATAAATGTTACCTATTATTCTCATCTAGAAGTCTGAGAAGTTAGTTCACTTCCTAGAATGCTAGTGGACTTGACAGTCTACTTCCTAAAGTTCTAGTTGACTCTTTAGAATCAATCTGATTCTGGAGGAATGAGATGGGATATAACATAGAGTAGTGAAAGAGGAGTCTTGCCTTTGGGTGCTCTGGAGATGGCTGAAGATCTGAGTCATGGGGAAGGCTCGAATGGAGGCTCTAGGGAGTAGGTTCTGACTTCCAGAAACTAAGGCAGGAATAGCACCAGTGGGCTGCAGATCTTTGGTATCCCAAGAGCAATTATGCTGGTAACTTTAAAAGGTAAAGGCAATATAGGTAAACCAAGTGAGAGACAGAAAGCTATATTTACTTGAACTATGTTTCTCCAAGGGCCAACCTTGGCCAAACAGGATTAAATTAACTCTGAATTCCTCCCAGTGAACTCCCAGTAAAGGGGTGTTGAGTGGACTAGGGAATGATGAACAAACAGCCCCAGGTCCAGGTTGAATTTATTTGCTCCATAAACCTGGCTTGGTTAAATCCAATGATGGCCTTTAGAGACTTCCAGGGACTCAGCAATGACTCCATGTGTTCTTCCCCTGGCTGATTCAAGGTCTACCACAAAAAAGAGAGAGAGAGGGAGAGAGAGAGAGAGCTTTTAAAAATGTTTAATATAGTATAGAACAAGTCATAACTGTGTTTTTATAGCTCCATCAAGAATGTGCCACACTTTCCTTGAGGTCAGCTAAAGGGAATTTTTGTTGTTGTTGTTGTTGTTTGAGTGGACATCCATGCAAACTTCCTTCAGCAGGTAATTTTGTTTAAAAAAGTTTTATTTTTTTCCATCTGAAATGAGATGCCAGTCAATTGGAATTTTTAAAAAATTATTAACATCCTGGCTGATATAGATAGGGAAGAGATGGTCCTGAAGAAAAAGCCTTTCTAGATTGTGCTTATTGAAGCATTTTTTAAATGAATTGAATTATCTTTTTACAATGCATTGCATATAATTTGGATCCCATAAAAATGAACTGCCAAAGTGGAATGTTTTAGTAACAATTAGTAAGTTGAAACAATACAAACTTATGCTAAAAAAGTAGTGTCTTTCAAAAATGGAAATAACAATAAAAAATTTTAATAACCCTGTCTGTGCCAGAAAATAAATATGAAGTTTAAAAAAGATATCACTAAATAGCACACTTAAATCACGTCTAAATAAGAAAATTAGAGTTGGTGAAAATGTACCTACTCTGTTTTAAAAATAATTATCAATTAGCCTTTTGGCATCACACTGCCTTAATATCAAAGACTAGAACAAAGATAAGCATTTTTTTTTTTCTGTAAAAGGTAGGTAAATATTTTAGGGTTTATGGGCCAAGAAGCTAAATTGAGTATAAGTGGCTACTTATATAGCAAAAGAGAACACATGTTTCCACAATTTTAATTGATGAAATTAAAAATATAATGGAGTACAATTTTCTGTAATACAATTTTGCTAAGAAGAATTGATTTTTTTAAAAGAACATTTTACTTAACAGATGTTTAACATTGGTGTTCCATATCCTCTAATGGATTGTAAATATTTTTCTCTATAAACCTTTCCTAGCTCCTGGACTATACAAAAACGGGCTATTGGCTAGATTTTGCCTGTTGGCTGTTGTTTGTTGATCTTGGGCTAGATGCCCAAGAGAAGACCAGCAAAAGCACTGTCCACAAAAGAGCAAGCAATAGTTAATCAGTAACAGCTGCTGGCTACTGCTTCCTACATATGGGCTGTTGCTGGGATCCTGGGTCTTGATAGCGGCACTGTGTACTAGTTTTAAATAACAGAGAGTCCTTCATGTAAATTTGGAATCATTGTTTTAGCACGTATTGGGAGTAATGTGAAAATGATAGTAAGCATCCTCATATAAGAAAAGAACCTAGCACAGAGCAATGTGATCTGAGAACATCCAACACAGAAGGGGAAAGAAGAGGCTTTCTGAATGGGCAAAAGAAGAGGAATTCCCTTCATGTCAGTGGCAAAGAGCAGTATAGCCTGTTTCTCAATGAGGAGGAACTAGAAATTTAAATCAGATCTTATCTATAATTGTGTATATTTGTGTTCATGTTAATTGTTAGTAAAATAAATTATCACTATTATTTCAGAATGTACGGTGGCTTCAGTTGTTACTTATCAATCCCTTTGCCATCTTTATAAAGTCCTAAGTGAAGAAACTACCTGTGTACACAGTATATAGAGCCAGTTATATGTTGGCACCTACTGGAGTCAAGTTTCTGAGCTTCAAAGTGAGCAAAAACATATTAGCAGCCATGAACCCACCTTCTCAGACTCCTTTCCAGCCCAATGGTGTATTAACATGACTCTAATCTGTTACGTAACAATGTCTTAACTTGTCCACATCCAGGTTCTATTTCACATATGGGGATCCATTAAACACAGTTTTTTTTTTTTTGCCAGGTGAAGTAATTTATTCATTCAAAAGCCTTCAATCATTTGTGCAAGTATTTAATCCCCTTTTCACATTTTTGTCTCCCAGGTAAAAACATTATTTTTAAGGAAAGAACTCACTCTCTAGAGTCAGGCAGCTGGGTTTGAATCTTGAAGCTACCCTATGTGACCTTGAGCAAGTTTCTTATTTTTCTCTGTATCAGTTGCTTCAGCTGTAAAATGAAGATGACAGTTTTTTGTGAGTATTAAATGGTTTTTTGTTTTTTTGTTTTGTATTAAATGAGTTAATCTAGGTAAACTGTTTAGCATATTGCCAGGCATATATGTACACCATAAATATGATCTGTTTGTATTCATTATTATTATTCAACTCACCTATGATATTTATCACAATTCTAATATCATTTTTGACATCAAAGAAATAGATACTTAATTTAACAAACTGATTCACAAATATTTATCTAACACTTACTCTGTGCCAGGCAGTATTGTAGGCACTGGAGACATAGCATGAACAAAGTAGATAAATACTCATAGTCTTGAGGGCCTTTAATCTTGGCAGGAGGAGGAAAGAGCAGAGAATTTAAAAAATACAATAAAATAAAATGTATCCTATGATAGGTGACAATAAATGCTATGGGGAGAATTAACCCAGGAGTAAGATAGGAAATGTTGAGGGAGGAAAGGTTGCAAGTTAAAAAAACAGGCTGGGTGATCGGGAAGGTCTTCCTGGATATGGTGGCATTTTCATCTAAAGGGTTGAGAGGTCTGGGCTAGAGTTTCCAGAATTAGCAAATAAAAATACAGGATGTCCAGTTAAATTTGATCAGTCATCCTAGATTTTATCTGGCAACTATACTTGGTAATGAGGAATGCACCGGGAGCCTTGAATCTTCCTCTGGGATAAAGGACAAATGTGTTTCAGTGATAAATTTTGATGGGAAGAGGGTGTCATAGGTTGTGGAATGAAGAACACTGCAGAGCCCTGGGGCTCCATTTGCCCTGCTGCAGAGGCCTGGACAGGGCTGTCTTATTCTGAGTCATTGAGGTTTGGGGATTTCTCTTAGATTCTTGACTGTGGGTGAGTGGAAAGTAGAACGTGTTGGAGCTCTAAGACTTCCTCTTAACCCCTGATATTTGTTACTTAGGGTCACATAAAGCCAGATGGAAAATGATCTTAGATGTCAGGTACAGGCAATACCATTTTCCCCCTAAACCCAAATCAGCTTTATTTATTTATTACTTATTTATTTAATTTTAGTATTTTTTCAGGCAATACCATTTTCAGGGAACAGACCCAGAAATGTCACACACTTTGTTTAATATAAAGAAAACAGTGCTTCTTCGAACCAGGATTATTGATTTAGATGCTCGAAAGGTCGGTGAGCTTCAAGAAAAAGATCCTTCATATACGATTTTCCATTTTTTTCTGTAATTTCTTTTTAAAATTTTTATTTTATTATTTTATTTTACTTTAAATTCTAGGATACACATGTAGGATGTGCCGGTTTGTCACATAGGTAAACATGTGCCATGGTGGTTTGCTACACCTGTCAACTCACCACCTAGGTATTAAGCCCCGCAGGCATTAGCTATTTTCTGTGTAATTTCTCACCCGTGGTTCAGTATAGCAAAATTTCCCCCAGAAGCATGATGTCAATAGTCAGTAACAGTAGTTTCTGCTGTAATTTTGCTTGTAATGATTCAATGCTATTCTCTTATACAGTGAGGGAAGAGTTGGCTGCTTCTTGGCTCTGGAAGTATGGTGGTGGTGTTATTATTGCATTACATTTAAAGATGGAGATGGCTTACTTGAACATGAGGGCAGGAGTTTGTGTCCATTTTGTTCCTTTTTGAAAGTTCAGTTTCTAGAAGAGTGCCTAGTAAATTACTAGGTACTCAGTCAATATGTTCTGAGTAACAAATATTTCCAGTATTACAAGATTTTTTAAATGCAAAAACTGGTTTTTGTCAAGTCACTTTAAAATAATGCTTATTTGTATGCTTCTGCCTAAAAAGAGTATGCTAGAGATGTCTTATTGCAAATGCTGTAAAAATGAATGCCACAGTGGTTAGAATAGGCCCAGAGACTGACTGCTGAGTTAATCCTTGCTTCCTGTTTCCTAGCTGTGTGTTTTTCCCTTATCTTTGCACCTCTGTTCACTCTTCCATAAAGTTGGGATGATAATAATAGTGTAATATTAGTACCTCCTCTGTCACCAAATTTTTGAAATAAGTTGATATATAAAGCACTTAGATCAGTGCCTGTCCCGTACAAGGTACTCAAATATTAGCTATTAATATTTTAATCTCATATTGCCCCTAATATACTTTCTAGCCCATGGTTTATTTTCTATAATAATTTTTGAGTGACTAATAATGTTTCTCCATTAGAAAAAAATGTAAACTACTTCAATATTTAGAGTCTTTTTTTAATATATTGAAAAAGAATAAAAGAGTATAATGATTAGAAACATCACCACTTGACTAGTCTAGGCATTAATAATACCTTTGAGAGAGAGGGTGGGCTGAGTAAATCATGAAGATAAATATAACTTTTTCATTGACCTCTCTCAGGAGCTGGAGAGCAAACATATTTCTATGGGAAGGAGGCAGTGCCTTCCTCTTCTAATCATAGATCATGTCCACCTTGGCAAGTTCAGGGCCTTTCATGGGATTTTATTGTTGGGAATCCAAAGAAAACACAGTTGAGAGTAAGGTCTCGGAGGGTGGCTTGTCAAGATGAATGTCTGCACCATTTTCCTCTTACAACTATGCCTATGTACAAAGTGTATCACAGAGGTAAGTGACTCCATCCTTAACCTATCACAATTTGCTCTCTTTCTCCCATGCCAATAAATTCACTGTGGCTAAATTTACTGATGTTCTTCTTAGTAGTCAAACCCCATAATCCCTCCTCAGCCCCCTACCTTGATTCTTTGAAGTGTTTCCAGGTTGCTATCCTTTGTGAAACTACATCCTTGAATTCTCAGCCAACCCCCTTTCACCTCATCTTCTCCTCTAGCTACCCTTTCCTTCTCATTTCCCTGTGGTGTCTCCTCTTTGCTTCCCTGTTATGTGTTCATGGTTCGGAGTTCTGTATTTAGTCTTCTCTTCACATAATTTCATCTTCATCTATGTCTTGCAGTATCGTGTATTAATTAGTATAGTAGACTGATTAAATGGCTTACAATGATATCAGGTCCTAATCCTTGGAATCTATAGATGCTAGTTTATTTGCTGGGGTGGGCATCTTTGTAATTAAGTTAATGCTCTTCAGATGGAGGGATTACTCTGCATTATCCTGGGTTATCTAGGTAGGCCCTGAATGCTATGATTCAGTGTCTTTATAAGAAGAAGAGTGAGGGAGATTTGATACAGACAGGAGGGGAGAAGGCAATGTAACCACAGAGGCAGTGATTGCAACAATGCTGTCATGATTCAAGAAATGCCATCAGCCACCAGAAACTGGAAGAGGCAAGAAATGGAGTCTCCCCTAACATCTCCAGAGGGAGGATGCTTGCCAACACCATGATTTTGGCCCCGTGGTACCGATTTTGGGCTTTTGGCCTCCAGAACGGTAAGAAAATAATCTGTTATTTTCAACCCAAGTTTGTGGTAACTTGTTACAGGCACCACAAGAAAGGAATAAAACTAGAAAATATAGAACCTGTGGCTTTCATTACTATCTTTTTTCTGAGTGCCAGATCCACATAACCAAACACCTGCTGGACATCCCTACCAGCTTTCCCCTTTAACATTAGAGCTAGCCATTACTGAGCACTTGCAATGAAGGGCTTTAGGCACTGTTCTAAAGCCCTTCAGAAATGTTACCTCGTTTAATACTCACTAAAACCTTATTAGGTAGATACTTTATTATCCTTGCTTTATAATGAAAGAACTGAGTCACAGACAATTTAAGCAGCTTGCTCAAGATTGTAAATATGGTAAATGCTAGAGCTGGAATTTGGGGCCGGGTCTGATCTGACTTCAGAGCCAACACTAATGACAATGCTCTGATGCCTCAAATTGCCTGATGTCTCAGGTTACTCAGAGCCTGTGCCTTGCCCAGGCAACAGTGTACAGGGTCTCTGAGGACAGATCACTTTAGATGAATTCAGAAATCTTTTACAGAGTCATTACTACCTGCCAGGTGCTTAGCGCCAGTCACTTGCAACCATTACCAGGGGCAACTTGCTGTTTTCTGTTCAAATATCAAACTATCAAAATCTGAGACAAGAAAATTTCCCGAATCTCATGCAACTTCAGAGATAGATCCTACACCAGGAGGAACACCTGAGCCAGACAGGAATTCTTGTGGCCTCCTAAAAGCATCATGTTTATTGATACACTCTGTTCATAGAGTACTGTGGCTGTCATGTTGCCACGGCCACTTTCACTGTGTTGCCATTGGGCTCTGGGAGCAAAGTAAAAAAGTTGAAACTGAAATAATCCCTTTTAGCATTTATGGAGTTTGATCTTCCATGCTGTGTTTGGTAATCTGGAGTCCTGGCTGTTCAATATTCTCTTTCTAGTTCCTCCCTTATAGTTATCACTTGAAATGTGAACAATAATAAAATGGCTACAATATCTTAGTTATCTACTAGGTGCCAGGTAATATACATACACTATCCATTTAATCTTTTTCACAGTTATGCAAATAAAATATTTTTGCCATTTTATGTATGAGAATACAAATGCTTAGGCTAATTTGTCCCAGCTCACACAGCTAGTTAGTGACAGAGTAGAGTTTGGATTCAGAAAATCAATTAAAATTATTGAACTAGATAAGATTAAAGACAATTGCTTCTTCAGGTCACTTTGGGCAAAGCTGAGGGAGGGGGCAGGAAAGAACCAGGTTCTTCATAGTTCAAGAAGTGGCCAGTTCCAGTTTCTTCTCCATTCTCCAAAGAGCCTGATATTGTGATTTCTGCCTGAGATTGCTTCATGCTTGGACACAGTGGACTTTAGTAATAATGCTGATATTATTTTTGTTATATAAGTCCTTATGGTATACAGTGCTTCTGCCCAAAATAGCTCTTTCTGTAAGCATGGGAGGGCAGGAACTCACCTTTATCCTCAGAATCCTATGGGGCTAACTCCTCTGTGCAGAGGTAGATTTTCTGTGAAGCTAAAGAAGTTTACATCTTCAGGGACTCTCACTTGCTTGGGCATATGCTTTTCTAATATTTGAAAGAGTAAAACATTTTAGCCACAATTAAGACTGCAGTTTAGGTTGAGTGTGGTGGCTCACACTTGTCATCCCAGCTACTCGGGAGGCTTAGGCAGGAGTATAATTGCTTCAGCCCAGGAGTTCAAGGTTACAGTGAGCTATGATCACACCACTGTACTCCAGCCTGGTGACAGTGAGATCTTCTAAAAAAAAAAAAAAACTGCAATCTCTTTTCATATGAATTCTTTTCCATGCCTTTTCATGTTGGATAGTCCCTGACTAGCTGTGGACATTTTTGAGATTTGGCTAATGGGAAATTAAATTGGGAGTCCCTCTATTTGGGTTTAGTGAGATGGATTTACGTGGTTTGCAGTCATTTTCAGGTATAGTGATTATTATTGCTACCTGTCCATGTGCAGGAATACTTTCAGAAATCCTCTCCCCACTCATCTGGGATCACAGAATGAAGACACAGTGGTTGTAATACTATATGAGCATGTTGTGCTGTGCCAGAAGTATGTGGGCAGTAGAAGAGAAAGAAGACTTGAACATTTTTCAAATCATCATAACAAAAAAATTGTAAGTAAAGGTTTTGAATCTCATCAATGCCGTGTTAAGTCAGAAAACTCAGAAATCCTCTCCTACCATACATAGGGGTGCAATCAAAGAGTATGCAATCAAGAAGAAAAAAGTAGAAAAAAAATGTAGGATGAATCAGGGATTTAATTAATAAATAAATATTTTTCTGGATTTTTTAATGTTTGTGGTATTTGTTAGCTGTTTATATGTATACTTTGTGGTGATTTCTCATCTTAACTAAATATTCACACATATCTGTTACTTATAATTTTGTATTCTTTTAAAGAGGTCCCCCATAGTTATATAATCTTTAGATTCCACAGATCTTGTATCTGTGCATGTTTAAATATACAGCATTTAAACATGCACTAACTAATTAGACTCTTCACTGAATCTTGGTGACAGGAGGGAGGAGGAAGAATCCAGACAGGTGGTCTGCCAGGGGAGTGGCTTTGGAACTGGACCAGGACATGGGCTCTCTTGCTCTGGTGTAAGCAGGGCAGGTCCCACATGTTGTCTTGGTCCCCATGCCTGACTCATATTATCATTTTTTTTCAACAAGGCCAGTCTAATGAACAGGTAGCTGTCAGCACTACAAAGGAGGGAAGACTCCCTTACCCGCTACTACATCTCTTTTCCACCTCCTGTGGTGGCCTAAAATACTAGAACTAGAGGCACATTCCTTTGGGTTTGGTAAGTTTTTTAGTCTTTGAGAACAAAATTAAAAGCAAATGTTTTACAAACAATTTCATCATAAGTCAACATTAAATATCCCTTAGTCCCGAGGTTTAGGAATGTTGATGAGGATGATTATGATAACCTACCAATCTCTGAACATTTACTATGCCTCAGGGAATGTGCTGCACAGTGTAGTGTGCAGCATCTCAGTCAATCCTGCAACAGGAGGAAACTGAAGCTTAGAGGGGGTCATGCAGCTCTAAGTGACTGAACAAGAGATTAAGGCATAAAAGTAGTTAAATGACAAATTATGAGGCAAAGGCTTTAAAATTTCAGGCATTTCCCAATTATGCCTTGGGCTAGCCCTTCCCTTTGCTGTTTTCAACTCTAGTAAAATGCTGATGACTACTTCTCTTAATCACAAGCAACAGAGTAGAATATATTCTACATTATGTGGGGTTCAAAAAATTAACCCCTAGGCAATGAAAATATGTTTTCTTCAGCATAAGAGACAAAATTGGGATTAAACACCAAATGACACCTGGATTGCAGGAAAAATCAATTACCAAAGGGGAAAAGGTTTGCAAGACAACTAGAGCTAGGCAGTTAAACATTAGCATTCAATGGTTTGAAGTGTTTAGGTTTTGCAATGGTGTGGTTTGGAAGCTTTCCAGCAGAAAGGCTATTTTCTTTTAAGAGATAACTCTCTGCAATATTTTCTTTGCTGAAATAATGTGATCCTTAATGACGTCTTATATGACCCAAACTTTAAATAGACCCTATTATTTTAGCTGACCTCATTCTAACCGGGTTTTTACAGGTCAGCCATGAACTATCAACAGCTTCCTGATAATTAATCCTACTTACCAAAATAACTGTTAGCCTGTTAGCCTTATCTATGCTAAGAGGAAGCTTTTCTGTGTACCAGACTTCCTCAGTGAATAAAACACAAACTGAAATTCTGCAGAAAGGGCCAACATTGTGAGGTTTGAGAATGAAGAAACAGATTGAAGATTACAACGCTGCCCTGTTTTTAGCTCCTTACTTGCTGAAATTCGGTGGTTCATCTGGCACAGGAATGGCTTTACAGTAGAGTCAGCAGCACAACTACACAGGTCAGGAGTGGTTCTCTGGATGGCTCTATCAAAATGCATGGACAACAACATATGCAGTTACCTAAGTGGTCTGGATTGAGAAGAATGGGGGAAGATATCTCAAGTAGCCACTAGTGTTATTTCTTCTAGGATTTAATTTTCTGCCATTAGAGGCTCATTCTTTTGACTCTGAAGAGCTCTAAGATTCTACTAGGAAAATACAGCTGCCGTCTTTGGTTGTCACCTACTCAAATGCAAGACTGGTGTTTGATAAAAGGAGGGAAAAGAGGCATGCTGTTATAACTGATGCTGTCAGGACTCCAGGAAGAAGAAAGATGATGAAATAACAAAATGGCTTTCTTCATTTGGTGAAGGGAGTAAGGAGCTCATGCTGGTCCCATCTAGCAATTTGTAAATGGGTTGTTTGAACATATGGGTCTTAACATGTTCATAGATTGTGGGTGTGTGTTTGTGTGTGTAAAATGAAAAGGCTTATTATTAGATGTAGCCTCATGTCAGCATAGTATAAAGTTCCTCAGGTAAGGGCATGCTTTATAATTAAAAGATTTCTACATCTGTAATTGCCCATGACATGTACCTTTTCTTTCCAAGTCACATTTCTGATTTTCAGTGACGATTTATTATTAACCTATTTTCTCATCGGGTTAAAAGCATATCCCAAAAGTTTAAATCCAATGTGCTCCAGTACATATAAAGAGACTTATTAAGATGATCTTTTCTTAATCAGTCTCTTTATATGTACTGGAGCCCGAAACTTCATTAGCAATTTTAATTTTGCCCTGGTCCTGTGGTCCTGTGATCTCGCCCTGCCTCCACTTGCCTTGTGATATTCTATTACCCTGTGAAGCACGTGATCTCTGTGACCCACACCCTATTCGTACACTCCCTCCCCTTCTGAAAATCCCTAATAAAAACTTGGTGGTTTTTCAGCTCAGGGGGCATCATGGAACCTGCCGACATGTGATGTCTGTCCTGGACACCCAGCTTTAAAATTAAAAAAAAAAAAAAAGATGATATTTTCTAAGGAAGGTAATTGTATCTTACATTATCCAAAAAAAAAAAAAAACCATAAACATGACCTATAGTCCAGTGCACTGTGCATTTTCTTTTCTCACTGTGGCAATGATGTGAATTTTTGGACATGTTGTATGGTGGTGACTTTATACATTAAACTGAGCAGAGACCAGATTGCATTGTGAAGTTCAGCAAAGCTAGAATTGGAAACTCAGAAGCCCAAGAAACATTCTTCAGAAGGAATGAAGACTGAGTAGACTTAGGATTTAATATTTCCTGCATGGTTTGGAAATATTCTGGATTTGTTTCTAAACTTTGCTAGACATATGTCAATGACTCAGAAAAGTCATGCTCAGCAGAGAGGTGAGAGAATGACCTACTGGTGACCATCAGGTTATGTTTCAATTTTTAAAATATGTATCTTTCAGGAAAAAAATGGCAGGTTACATGTCATTTTCCAATGTTAATGGTTCAATTTTACTAGATTTTTACTATGCTTAAGTTATTATAATTTTTTTTAAAGAATAGGTGGAACATAAACATAAGAATGTGAAACTTAAAATACATCACAGGACTCTGTTTCCTCTCTTTTTATGTCTCCTCTTAGGTGACCTCTTCCATTTCCATGTATCTGAAGACATCTTTACCTTCTTTCTGCTTCCACCATCACCACTTTAGTCTAGGCCAGTGCCTTTTTGATCACTATGAAGAATAACAAAATCACTTCACAGTATAATCCAGTACTTGCAAATGCATGCCTATATGCACAAAAATTTGAGAAGAACTGTTATGAAATGATATGACGGTCTCTGATGTTTTCTTTTCTTTTTTCTTTTTTTTTTTTTTTTTTGACAGAGTCTCGCACTGTTGCCCAGGCTGGCGTGTAGTGGAGGGATCTTGGCTCACTGCAAACTCCACCTCCGGTGTTCAAGTGATTCTCATGTCTCAGCCTCCCAAGTAGCTGGGATTACAGGCACCTGCCATCATGCCTAGCTAATTTTTGTATTTTTAGTAGAGGCGGGGTTTTGACATGTTGGCCAAGTTGGTCTCAAACTCCTGGCCTCAAGTGATCCACCTGCCTTGGCCTCCCAAAGTGCTGGGATTACAGGTGTGAGCCACTGCGCCTGGCTGATGTTTTCTATTGTACATTATTCTCTTTCACTGATATTGTGGGTTAAGACCACTAAAATGACTGTATAACCCTGATGGGTTGTGACCTACAGTTTGAATAGCAGTGATCTAAGATAGCATCATCATTTGCCCAGATATCTGCAGCAGTCTATTAACCCATTTCTCTTCTATTTTTCCTTCATGAATTCCCCATACAGCAGCAAAAAGGATCGCAAAAGATAAATCCAGTCATGCAACTCTCCTGCTCAAAGCCTTCAATAGCTTCTAACACTTACACAAAAAATCTAAAATCTTTCAAACTCCTCACCACAACCTACATGATCTGAACTTTGACATTCTGTTCAGCCTAATCTCATGCCATCTCTGCCTTCCTCTGCATGGTTTCATAGAACACATTTGAGTTCCTCCAGTACAAGAGATTCTTGCCTGCCCGGGTACAAGTTGCTCCCTCTACCAGGAACACTCTTTTCCCAACTTCTCATGACTGGCTGGTGTTTACTCTTTAGTCTGGTCTTTTCTCTACAAAGACATCTTTTTTAACCATCCCAGTTACAGTGGATCATTCCTTCTTATTTTTTATTTCAACCCATTGTTTGAACACTTACCACACTTGGAAAGATGGAAAGAAAATATGACAGCTAGAAAACTGACCAAATAACAGGCAGGATGGGGGTGGGTGGAGGACTCATAGCAAGAGATAGTGAAGTCTTTTAGGGCTGGATGTGTTCATCTTAGGATCAAGGACTTAAAACTTTGGAATTGTGACTTTACGCAGTGTAGCTTGCCTGTAATGCCTGCCTTTTCATTTTTGTGTAATACCAAATTACATTAATTCAGAAAATTCTACATGCCTCTACTTTGCTAAGAAGGATGAAGGAAAGAAAGGGTTTGGTTAAACATATGCTAACAATTTTTTTTGCTTTGTCAGGAAGTATTGGTGAGCCTAAGAGGCAGCAGAACAGTGGAAGCCTTCCTGAGTGCAAGGCCTGCCACTTGTTGAGAAGCCATGACTGGGGATGCATTTGACCCCACAGCCATCTGAGATAAGACACTTCTCAACTACCATGTCTTCAGATTCATCTGCATTAAACTTGATAGAGCCCCATTTCTTTGTGATGTGGCCAGGCAACTTGAACTTGGCCCTGTGTAGGGACTCAATCACATGCTCTTTGTTCTGCACGTTGGTATGGATGGACATGATGACTTGACCACTGTAAATTCTGGCCATGGTACCCTGGGGCTTTCTAGAAATATCCTGCACACCTGTCTGGAGCCTACAATGGGAAGCACACCTGTCTGGAGCCTACAATGGGAACAGTGCAAGGTCAAAGGTCAGAGACATAAACATACATTGGAAACGGCTGTCTCCTATGTTCTTTAGAGCAACCCATACAAGAAACAAGCTGTGTATACAACAAAGGAGGCTGTTGTTTGCAGCCATTACACCGAGCCCTTATGAGGAAAGGAGTACAGCTGGCTTAATTGACTGCAGATGAATAATTTAAAAAGTCTGCTGAGTCCCAGAATTCGGGGTGACAGTGGTAACCAGAGTGACAGAACTCTAGAGAAAGGCAGTGTTCATAGAAAAGAGTCAGAGGTTGCTGGTGGGGTCAGCTCTCACCAGCTGGAGGTTCTTTCTTGATTCAGAACTCACAGGGTTTTATGTGGTGTTTTAATAAGAAAGATGTTTCCATCCTTGAACCATCCCTTCTCTAGCTTGGAGGTCCTTCCTGTGCTATAAAGATCACAGATAATTTGCTGGCTTTGTACAAGGGCAGTACTATTGAAGGGGACCTGCAAGCTTCTTTGTCCTAGAGACTAAAAGTCCCTATTTCTGCCCCAGCAGTTCCAAATCTACAAACAGGTATTTTCACATGGTATCACTCCTCACTAGCCACCAGTTGCAGGATGGAGATGGCGGATATATTATAATGGTTGTTTTTGAGTTCAGGTAGAACTTGGAATCAGCCAAATTTGCCTTAGGCTCAAACTGGATGCCCTGAGAGATAACTCCCACAGTGTAAGATTGAGAACATCATTTGAACTCTCATGGGCCTGATGCCTAGAAGGAGAGCAACCTGGTTTTTGCTGCTTCTTCTGCCTTTGCTGGTCTCCATGCCTAAGCATTACATTCTATCCAGCTCCTGCAGATGAGTTAGCTGGCCTGAGTGCCTACAAAGGACCAGGCATTCTCTAAGGCATATTTTACATGTTGCAAGGCACATTTAGCATGCTCTAAGGCATACTCTAAGGCATATTTACATATTTACATTCATCTAATACCAGCCATTCTGTTTTTCCAGCCTGGCCTTCTGTCACAATCTTGGGTTTATCCCTTCTCAGCTCAGCACTAGGGGAGTGCTTCTTCAAAGCTCTAACATGTACTGTGGGTGCTATTCCCAATGATTCCCATCTTTCTGATTCCTTTTAATTCCTCAGTAACGATTTGTGCTAACTATTTTTACTTTTTTTTCCTCCAAGTCTCAACCTTGAAGAGTTTACTGTGGACACTTGAAATTAAGTATGGGCTGCTTTTAATGGGACTAATTGTTATAAGTTCTCATAGCAAGAATCAATTTCAAGAATGAGAAAAAAATCCATCCCCAGGTTTCCTGCATCCCACTCTCAGCCTCATGATTTAATCACTTAATTTTAGAATAACGCACTCAGCTGTTTCCACGTCAGCCACTGACTTTCCATAAGAAACAAATAATAAGGAAGATGTGGCCTTAACTAAGATGGCCTTGCCATAGGTTAAAGGATCATGGATAGCTGATCTCTAGTGCCTCTAGATCATTGGAACAAAGCCATTTTCTTCCTCAGACCAGGTTGCTTTGATTTGCAATTTATTATAAACAAAATGAACTGGCTGTTTTGGGGCTTGGGTTTGAACTGTTACCTAAATCCTGACTAGTCATAGTTTGTGAAATTCTGCAACAAATGCCTGCCTCTGTCTCTTTCATTCTTTTTCTTCTCCTCCCTCTTTCTTTTTTTTTTTAAGAATATCTTTTTCTAGAACAATGAAGCAGATAAGAAATATAGGAAACCATAGAGAGTTAAATAGCATTTATGGAATTGTGAGGATCATCTACTGACAGTAAGAGCAACAACACAGAAACAGACTTCAACTGGCAAGAAACAGCAGGTCACTGCCTGCAGGGGTTGACCAGCTTAGAAACTTGACTGTTTCATGTGTTTGGGTAATGTAATCAAACACAGATGCTGAACCAACTCATGCTCTAATGGCATTATATTTGATATCTTCTACTTAATTGTAATTAAAGTTCAATTTAATTTCCTAGAGCAATTAAATATATTAAAATATTTTATGGGCATTTATTAGCCCCAGCTGATTTTTTAAAAACACAGAGTGGCATCAGGAGGGTTCTGTGTTTGAGAAGGCCACAATGTTTTTCAGTGAGATACTACATTTGTCCACAGGCTTAGGGAGAATAATTTACATTTCAGTTTTACAAAATTAACATTATGGTCAGCTTTCAAATGGGTATGCAAAAGCCTTTAATTTTAAGTGGAAGAATATCTGTGGGTGTGTGAATATTGAATGAATTCCCTATATTTAATTTCTGCTATAACTTAATAGCCAATAGACAATAAGAAATGTTGCTGTCAGGGAGGCTTTTATGGGAATGAACTGAAGAAAGAAGCATAATTCTATACAATGGATGGAAGAACACTATACATCTCAGATTTCTGAAGACGTGAAGAGATTTCAAATAGACTGTCCCTTTGTCCTTATAAGCATATTAGTTGTTGGGCCACATACTTTGATTTTTGATTTAGGATACATATTCACTATACTTAAATGTCCTAAAAGTATAATAAGAACAAAAGTCTTAGTCAAAATGTATATATGCTATATGCTTATTATTGTAGAATTTGAGTAAGTAGTAACATAACATCCTCAGAAAAGGAAATGGTATGTTTTTAATTCTGTATCCCATGTATGAGAGCACAATTTGCAATCCAAAATTGATTAATTTTCATATATCACTTGATTAAAAAACAGAATAGTGGTGGAAGCTTCTGGAGTATTCCCAGAAGCATTAAAAGATAAACAATAGATGGACAAGTTAAATCTGCAATAAAATCCCATTAATCATATGTAGCTGAGGCTTTAGAAGTGAGTCATCAGATAATCACTGGAAACTTTGAGGATACTTACTAAAATTTTAAAGCTGACTATATTCCAACTGAAAATTTATCCCCCTAAGTAAAAAGAGAACTTTTATCCGACACACAGAACATATCTAGGCTATTTAATCTATATTATTTGCTAGGTGATTTTTAAGTAACCATAGTTACTAGACCTAAAGAATTTACAGTTGGTGTCTGTTGCAGTGGTGATGGCACTAGGTTGATTCAACAGTCATTTATTTGTATTAATGAATAGGAAATGAGAACTATTTGTGAAAGAACAAACAATCTAGGGGAGTTAATGAGCACATGTGTGCACACATACTCTAACTTCCCAAGGAGGCTATGTTGTACAGTGCTCTCCCCCACCCACCCTCAACTCCGCAGCCCACAGGTAGGGAGGAGGCCATGCCCTATATTAGGAGGGGAGTCAAAGGCCAGGCTTACTCAAGTTTTAGTGCAGTATAAAGTGCAGTTTGTAAAGCCTCTGGGTAATTTGATCAATACAGGCATTCAAAATCTATAATGCGAGTTCCAGAGTAAATGTTTGGATCAAATTGATCTTTAATTACATTTAGAAGAAAACTAAAATTTCCATTTTAGTTGAGTAAGAACAAGAAGTTTAGCCAGATATCTGGCTGTTAAATATGATGTATATAAAACATCTAAATAATTAGTTTGTTTTTCAAACTTTGAATTCAAATGTCTGCTATCTTTAGATTCAAAGGGGATTAAGAATTAGTCATGATAACTCAATTTCTTTGATTTATGAAGAATGTGTGACTCAAAATAATGACCGATCCAATATGCAAAGGGTAATTACTTTTATGTCGGAAATGGTCTTATGTCATTCCTGCACTTGGTCTAGAGTTATGATATATATATATATAAAATGAAATACAATGCAATGTACTACAAAACATAATTCCAATATTATGACAGTAAATTTATTCAAATGATTTCCATGATTCCACAAGTTTATATGGCAATTACACAGTTTCTGAATTTAGTATATAAAAATGATGCTAGAAAAATGGGTATCTACCATTTTTAAACATCTCTTTGAAATGTTAAAATCTCATATAAAAAATCATAATTGTATGTATAATAACTAAAGTGAAATATACTATTCTTAACATTATCATTTACTTTTAAGATAGTGAATTAAAAATACATACACTATTCTGCACTGCTCTGAGCATGGACTAGACTTAATCTCCAAGTATTTCTAGCTCTCTGGAGTATACAAGGTGCCTGTCTCATGTCTGAGTACTTTGACCTCGACAAGCCTTGTAACCCACAGAACACAGATAATGTTCCAAGACATGTCCAGACTTGTAGAAGACATAGACAAGTCATAAGTGTTTGCAAAAAATATTTCTTTTTTAAAACACAGCAACACAATCCATATCTAGTCAGTGTGAGGATGACGAACTACTGCTTACAAAGATCTCACAATAAGTAAATAGAGTGGGATGTGGTTGCTAAGTTAATTCCAGTGAATTACAAAAAAAAAAACCA
The DNA here is from genome assembly GCF_028885655.2 of Pongo abelii. Classification (NCBI taxonomy): domain Eukaryota; kingdom Metazoa; phylum Chordata; class Mammalia; order Primates; family Hominidae; genus Pongo; species Pongo abelii. Next base: position 82,456,015 of record NC_071990.2, on the reverse strand, counting down.
CCAAAATCTTTGGAATTTCAATGGAAATCAGGGAGAAATTGTTGGGAAAAGAATCTTGAGTGCCATGTATTTTTTCCCTTTCTAATATTTTGACATGAGTTTATGTTATCACTTTTATGCTAATCAATTATTCACTTCCATAAATAATTATGAATTTCAAAACCTAGAGGGAAGTTCTATTACCCTTTAGGGATATCTTACTTATCTAAACTATCAATATTCAGCCTTCTTAATCATGTGTCAATCCAAATTCTCTTTTATTTCCCAGCTCCCCTGTAGGAGTTGTAGTTTATTGGAAACTGATCGCTTCCAGCAGGACACTTTCATGGTTCAAATATCAATAACTTTTATAGCTTTTGTTCTCCTGTACACCTTCTCGGCTAATGCCTAATTTACTAGCATCTTGAAGCCTTTTCTTTTGTTAGGAAAGAAAACTTGAATTTCTTTTATTCCATATTACCAGAATAAATGTTGGCATCTTAGCGTGATTTCCTATAGAAAGTCCACAGCTAGTTTCCATACTTACACTTAACAATCTCAGGCTTTTTAAGGTAGTCATATTTTTCTTCCTAGAGTCTGGTTTGAACAGTTCTTTTTTTAAGTGTTTTAAAAGTGTCCATTTTCTGAGTAGTTTCTGTTTAGTTATTATGTTTTGTTCAGTTTTTCAGACTTTCTAAGACGATGTGTTTTTTGGTTGCTTATCATATTCCAGAGTAATTTCTCCCAAACATCAAGATAACATTAGTTGTATTATTTAATTTGTAATTTGTTTGGCAAAAGATAATTTTGAGGTCAGGGAAGGAAGTTAATAGGAAAAGATAAAAACAAGTGATGGTAGAAATAACACTAAGAAGGTTATTTCAAACAAATATGCATTATTGAATCAATGTATGGTTTATGTATACATATGAGTAAATAGGCCTCCTACAGCTGCCATAAGTTTAAATCTCATATAAAAAATCAACCATCAGTAGCTAAAAAATGTTATCAACATATGTTGAACAGGTAAGAATAGGCTGAAAATATATCAAGATGAGCTGGATATAACATACCCATTGAATATAGCCTTATTTTTTACAAGGTACCCAAACATTTTTGGCTAAATTCCTTCTAGAAAAGAGAAATAATTTATTATATTCTTCCCTTGTACTCTTCACAAAACCTTACAGTTTCCACAAGTAAAATCAACACTTTCTTCAGAGCAGTTAAACATATTCCAGCATAAATTTACAAAAAAATTGTAATACAAATATTAAAGTTTACTTATTCATATTTGACGGTTTTTGAAAATACAGTGTATTTCTAGTTTATGTTTGCCAAATGAATGTAACTTTTGAATGTCTTTTTTGTCTGGAGTAAGGAAAACAGTCTGGTCCATAGGCCTTGCAACACTGATTGAAACGGCAAAATTTCACAGAGATGTCACAACAGGAAGAAGTTCTGGCATAATCAACACTGATAATAGCATAAGAAAATACTAGCTAGTCTTTCTGATGAAGAATTCTGTTAAAGGACAATCCAAACCAAGTTCAATTATAAGAGTGACGATGTAGGTCTGTCTGACCATATTTGCTGCTTGCATATTGAATTTCCTAAACTCACTGATCTGTAACTGTGAATGGAGTTATTTTTATGTGGTCATATACTTCAAATAAACACACTTAAAATAAAATCTTAGGATATTACACTATAAGATGCTCAACAGTAGAGTAATGATGCTTTATACTATGTCCACAGGTGAGAATGTAGCCCACATAAAAAATCCTCTGTGTCGCTACAGGATCTCTTTAAACTTAGCTGTTTGATGCTGATCATTTAAATGCACTCACACTGATGTAAGATTAAACAGTGTGGTTAGAAGGGCTTTTGCCGCATGATGAGGGCGACTGAGTCTAACTTTAACTTTCCCATAACTAGCTGTGTAAATATAGGGAAGATCATCTAGCCTTTCTTCATCTCTAAACTTAGAACTTCATGCTGATCAGAACAGTTTTGAAGATAAAATGAGATGATATAGAAGAAAAAGGGTTGAAAAGTTTAAAACTATAAAAGCTAATCTGTTGATTACAAAGAATATACAAGTAATACATTGGATGGTTATTCCCAAACTAACCTGTATGATGTAGGATGTTGCCGATCTTCCACAGGCCCTGAATAATGAATAAACAGTTTGTATTTTCTGAAGAAACATAGGAAATGTCATTTCACAAGCACCATTTCCCTGTGAAAACAGGTAATTTATTTTCCCAAGGGAGTTTTAATTTTTACATGAAGCACTTTGATCAGTTGCTGTTCTACAAACACTGACTGGACAGCAGAGAGATGTTCAGTTTACTCTGCAAAGAAGGCATATGTGTGTGCACGCTTGGAAAAGCATGCAATATCCCAGTTGTCTCTGGAATTACTAGGATTTGCGCCACAAAGGCAGCAAATGGGTGGGGGACAGACGGGTGGGGGAGTACTCAAATTCCTCACACTACCACTGCTCTGCCTGCATTGCAGGGTGCTTCTAGAAGTACATGCCACTTTTTGTGGAAAGGTTCCAAGAGCAGAAGTGGTAGAAGGTGGAAAATCAAGAGAGAGAGAGTGGAGAGGGCTGGTGTGGAAAGACCAAAAGCGGGACAGGAATGTCGGGGGAGACTGGCTAGAATGCTATGAGAGAGGGAAGTAGCAGTCTTAATGGCAGGTTTTGTGTGTGTGTTGCGGGGGGGCGGGTGGGTGTTTTTTTCTTCTGTCTCTCCTTCTGGGTATGAACTTGAATGAATAATTTCATATTTGGTGGCTTCCCATCTTCCGAAACCATTTTTGAGAAGGTAGGAAGCAGGGCAAGAAGGGGAAAGTACCACTAAGTGAACTTGGGGCAGTCTTCAAACACCCCATTGTGTTTCAGTGTGTCTGGTGTTTCTTGCAAATTCTCCATAAGGTGCTAGCTTGCTAGCTCTCTGCTGCCACAGAGGTCATTCGTGGCTGCTGGGGAAGAAGTGGCCATCGGCTTCGTCAGGTCATTGTGCATTCTGGCCCTCAGCAGTTGTTTCAGGATAAAATCACTTGGTCTCCAAAGTTATGCCCAACCTGAATGTCCAGAACTTGGAAAGAAAGAAGAATCAGAGTGCAGTTCCAGCTCAAGTTTAAGTCTAGGAGGAATATGAGAAGACTGGGAACAAGCCAACTCACAGAATGTAAGGAACTGACGTGCATGGGTCTGAACCAAGGCTCTGTGATTTCTCTAAGTTACTTAACCTTCTTATGCCCTGTCTTTCCTATGGAGATAGAATGTGTACAGCTCTGGTTTTTACAGAAAGTTTGAAAAAATAATGTATATAAAATATTTAGCAGAGTTTCTGGGATGTAATAACAAACTCAATAATAATAACTATCATTAAGGCCGAAGCTGAACATCTTATTTTGCTAAGTCCAGATTGATTGTTACTGTAACTTTAAAAATAAGATGAACTAATTATAAGTGTTTCTCAAAATTGTATGCAAAGCTTTCCTTTAAAACTTTCAGAATAAGGATTTTTTTTTCTGCTCGCTTAGAAAGCAGTTTAAATTTAGGCTGTCCGTATTTCAGTTTTGTGGTGGTCTTAACTTTATCAACTAAGAGCTTCATATTGCCACAGGTGGTTTTTTTTTCTCCTTTTAAGTGGGAGAAAGTAAATAATTTATCAAATAGGTTCAGAAGCTAAAGCCTGGGGGAAAAATTTAGCAACTTTGCATCTAAATTTAATCTAAGAATAACTGTGTTGAGAAATATCTTAGTTGTGAATGTATTTGGAAAGTCTAGGCGTTCTTGTTTCATAATTATTTTGGTTATCTAGAAAAAAATTATAGTTTCAATTGCAAAATATGCAATTTTATGTAAGGATGAATATTTTTTCCTAGAATGTAAATATTATTTCAGTTTGAAGACAGGAAGAAGTGGGACAGTGAACAACATATGCTTTCATTCAACAATATGTAATGATTGGTCACTATGTATCAGGCACATATTAATCCAGTCAAAGATTAAATTGCCCACAAAGGCATTGCCAAAAGTAAGATATCCCAGATGTCCCAGTGCAGGAGGCAGTAGGGTCTGGATTATGGTTGGGAAACGGGGAATGTTTTGTTAAAGGTTTAAGGAAGTGTCAGCCACAAAGCATTGGATGCTTGGGGGAGAGGCGGTCTTGGCACACTGCTGCTGGGATTATCTTCTTCTCCCCAGCACAGCATATAGCACATAAGCAGGCCCCGCAAGTCCAGCTTCATGCTGTGCTTCCACCTCTCAGTTGTGCCCTCCATTTCTGGGAATGGCCATAGGATCAGCCTTTGCTTGGGGGAGGGTCCGCACTTAGAGAACTGGACTATGGTAGCTGTTCTCAGTGCAGTGCAAAGTGTGGCTGGGCCCTTGTGTCAGGATCACCCTGACAGCTTGCCAAAATACAGATTCCTTTAGTGCTACAGAACGAAATCCTGGGTATGCATAGGCAGGTGTGCATCAGCTCTAAGAGTTTTATTTTCAGTTTTTGGAGCAAAGGTAAAAATAAAGTACTAAATAATTGTAGTAGAGCTAAACACACACACACGCACACACCCTCGATTTTTAAAGTACAGCGTGTCTAATATACGATCTATTACTTTGGCTTTGTTTTAAAAAGGGGCAGAATTCATACCGGCCTTTGAAGGAAATATTTTTAACAGGTCTTTTTTCTTTTCTTTTTCTGTTCTCTTTTCTTCTTTACTCTTCTCTTTTCCCTCTCTCTCTCTTTTTATTTTTCCCTTTCCCCTCCCTTCCTCCATTTTCTTTTCTTCTTTTCCCCCTCCCCCCCCATCGTTCCTTCTTCCTTAAATCGTTGCTATTTGTGCTTGTCTTGTTTTCCAATTAGAAGGTACTGGTAAGCTACAGACCACTCGTTACCCCGTAATGACCACTAAACAGCATTCACAACCAAATGGGTTGGGTTAAAGGCCTGACCCTACAACTTATTAGTTGTGGAACTTGGGAATGTTTCTTAACTTCTTGGATTCCTCTGTTTCTAGATCCCTAGGTGATGGAAATACCTTCTTCTTGAAGATTAAATGAAGTATTATGTTAAGGAGCTAAACAGGTTATAGCCCAGACGTGTTCAATAAGTTTCTGGTACTCATAAATCTTATCTCAAGGCACTACCAATCTCATTTATTAATCACGGGAGTGTACATATCCTTTCTCAAACATTCTCCAACTCCATACGCTTCCCTTTGTAAATAACGCTCTTCTCCTCTTTCCCCGACTACTGAAGGACCATCCATTCTTTCAAGATCCAGTCCAAATGACACCTTCTCGGGTGTCTCTCCGTCTCCTATGTCGTTAGCCCGCCACGCGATTGCGTCAGAATATACTTCTCTCATAATACATATGCAACTGAACCATAATTATGCACCTGGGTGCTATGCCCTCTAGATTATGTGAAATGCAGTCATTCTTAAATCTTCAGCACTTAGCCTGTTGCCTGGCACGTAACAGGTCACTAAATGCTCTCTCTATACACATGCTCACACAAGAATATGCATACACATATATATGTATAAAATGCCTGGTTAAGATAGATTCATGCGCCGATGGCTGGTCAGAGGAACACATAGGTGTGCTCTGAAGGAAGCGATGGCACTATGCGGACAGAGTAGTTGTCCTACAGTCCCCAGGCGCACCTCAGTGCTTAGGCGCAGCACTGCGGGGACTGCCTCTGCCACGGAGCCAGTCGGATTTCTCCATTTTGGGACGCAGCTCGGCAGGGCACCGGCAGGGGGCGGCGTTGTCACGCAGCTGGGTGCTCCACGGGTGACACCCCCGCACCCTACCCCTCACCCCCGAGCCGCGCAGCTTGGGTGACTAGGCCGGGGCTCCCCCAGTTAGGAGGTGCGGGCTGTTTTTCCTCCCAGTCTGGGCGGGCAGGGCTGACCAGGGTTTGGGGAGTATTCTGTGACCCTGGCATTCTCCCCTCTGCCCCACCTCAGCCCCCGGCAGCGTCTAGGCGCTGGGAAAGCTGCTCCGGGTTAGTTGATGGAGGCAGCGAGCTGCCGAAGAGACGGCCACAGCTTTCTAGCAAAGAGTGGTGGTGGCGCGAGTGAGCGTGGGTAGAATTAGCTCTGCCGAAGTCACCGAAGCTGGAGGAGAGAATTCATTTTATTCTTGAAACACCTACTTTTACGTCTCGTGGAAAACCAAATCGTATTCCACTGACACTATGATGCACTTAAAATGGCCAAACCTTAGCGGGCCGCGAGGAACGCGCTTCGCCGCCTCCAGTTTTGTTAGAGAACTCGCAGCAAAGGCACCGGACACCTAGCGCCCCTTTCCGCGGACTCCGGGGCAGCACGCACTCCCCGGGCGCGCTCTCTACGCCGCACTCGGCCCGCCCAGTCCTCGGCCATTGGCTGCTCGCCCGCGTCTGCTCCGTGACGCGCCCGGCCCCCGCAAAGTACTGGCCCCTTGGAACCACTCGTGCGCAGGAGCCGCGCACGCCCGAGGCCCGTGGTGCCGCCCCCGCGCCTTCTCGGGCTCGCCCAGAGCTCTCCGGCGCACTTCCCGAGGTTTCGAGAATCGAAACTTAGTTATCAGCAAGCCCTTCCCACTCACGCGCCGTGACTGATTTGCGTGCAAGAGTGGACTCCTGAGTCCATGCTTGGATCGGGTTTATCAATGGAGTAAATGGTCTAGCTAGACACAGAGGTTTAAAAGAACGGTCGTGAGGAACCTCCGGAGCCCAACTGTGATGATCTAAAGACCGGCTGTGTCCGCGAGAATTTTGGGAAGTTTCTGCAGTTGCAGGATTTTAGTCGTGATCTGGTTTTGATGACCAGTTATGACTCCTGGGGCATTTAAAGTGTCTCCTACTGGGGAAAATGAAAAGAGATTTGTGGGAGGAGGCGTACATAAATTAAATGTATGTATAAATACACGTATCTACAGGCGCACACAGTATCCGCACATACAGTCCAGGACCTCACGATCACCGGCCGTTGTCCCGCACTAACTGCTGGGCTAGTCAGCTGCGTGCCCTGCGGGCGGGGGAGGGCAGAGGGGGCGGCGCCCTATGCAGATGAGAGGGTGTGGCAAGCGTGCCGCTCCGGGCCCCGGAAGCGCAGAGAAGCCCGGTATAAAAAAAGTACTGAAGACATTTTCCCCGCATAACTGCTAAAGCTCCAGAGACACGAGCGTGTGTGGCAGCAAGAGCCGCCACTTCGGGACCACCGCAGCTGGGGTGGCAGCGGCGCGGGAGGGGTCGCGGGGAGGGAGTGGTGAGCGCAGGCGGCAGGGGTCTGGGAAAGACGAAGTCGCTAGTTGCTGTCGGAGCGCACTCGCAGCTCCTGGAAGTGTTGCCGCCTCTCGGTTTCTCTCTCGCTCGCTGCGCTCCTAGAAGGGGCGGCCGCCTCCAGGTGACACAGACGGGACTCTCGCTTGCGCTTTCCAGATGCATCAGAGATACTTTTGGTGCGGGGCTGCTCTGCGGGGCGCGGGGCGCGGCTGGGGACTGTAAGGGCCGGGGGAGGGAGTCTCCGAGGAGGTCCGGGGTCAGGGAACTATCGGGGGAGGGGGCGCTCTTTTCCTGGCGGGCCTCTGCCCTCCGCCGCTGCCGCGCGTCCTCACCGTGCTCCTTTCCCTTTCCTTTTAGGACTGACCAGGGCCAAGTGGCGCTCGGCGGGCACTACATGGCGGAGGGCGAAGGGTACTTCGCCATGTCTGAGGACGAGCTGGCTTGCAGCCCCTACATCCCCCTAGGCGGCGACTTCGGCGGCGGCGACTTCGGCGTCGGCGACTTTGGCGGCAGCGACGACTTTGGCGGCAGCGACTTCGGCGGCGGCGGCAGCTTCGGTGGGCACTGCTTGGACTATTGCGAAAGCCCCACGGCGCACTGCAATGTGCTGAACTGGGAGCAAGTGCAGCGGCTGGACGGCATCCTGAGCGAGACCATTCCGATTCACGGGCGCGGCAATTTCCCCACGCTTGAGCTGCAGCCGAGCCTGATCGTGAAGGTGGTGCGGCGGCGCCTGGCCGAGAAGCGCATCGGCGTCCGCGACGTGCGCCTCAATGGCTCGGCCGCCAGCCACGTCCTGCACCAGGACAGCGGCCTGGGCTACAAGGACCTGGACCTCATCTTCTGCGCCGACCTGCGCGGGGAAGGGGAGTTTCAGACTGTGAAGGACGTCGTGCTGGACTGCCTGTTGGACTTCTTACCCGAGGGGGTGAACAAAGAGAAGATCACACCACTCACGCTCAAGGTAACACCACCCGAGATGCACTTGGGTTCTGACCCAGGCTGGGCCGGGTGCGACAGGGAGCGGGCAGAGGGACATCGGTTAAATGCCATGAATCTGTGGCCATCATGAGTTTGGGCGCGCGTTATTTCTTTGATTTTTGATTTTTTAAACCAGTAAACTGACGTGCGTGGACGGTGTTGAGTGTTTCAGTTTACTTGATGCTTTGGCGCTACAACTCTTCTCCTAGGTCCTCCTCTGCTCTCTCTTCTCTTCTTTCTCCTTATGTTTTAACTCTTGGCTTTCCCTGTTGGAGTCTTGTCCAGAGTAGATTCTGATACTTGGCAGAATGAAATGATGTAAATAATTTTTTGAGTCATTATATGATCTAGCCTTTGGGAAAATAACAGCCTGAAGCAGAAGTGAGTCAATGAGTTTTTTATTGTGCTGGAAAAGGTGAATAGATTTCACAGCGGCATTCAGCTGACTACGTGTTAGAGGTCTATCTGGTGGTTCTTCCTGCTGGTTCATATGTTAAGGGTATAGTGGCACCCCCTCCCCACCCTCCACTTTAGTTCAAGACGGGTTTTATATGATTAGTTAAAATTGTCTGAGGAGGCAGGCTCCCGGAATGTCAAAATTTAGTTTATATTTGATTGTAACTGCAGAGTGTCCCTGGAGGGACACACAAGATACTGATAACATTGATTGCCGCAGGCGGAGAGGAATTGGGTGGCTTGGGAACAAGGGTGAGAAGGCTGACTAACCTACCGCTGAATGCCCTTCCGAGTCTTTTGAATGTTGTTTGGATACTGTGTGAATATTGTGCCTATTAGACTATTTTCAAAAAGTAACACTTAAAAAGTCAGACATGACAACAAAACCTCTTACTACTGTGCTACGTCTGCCAAAAGCCTCAAACTATTACCTCTAGTCCCTTTCCCAGACAGTAAAACTACTCGTTAAAAGTATTTTTTTTTCTATTTTCAGAAGACCGTTTAAGCCTGTAGGTAGTGCTTGGCTGAAACTTGACAAAACAAAAGGGAAAGAGGAAAATAATTCTCAGCTGTGAAGAGGATGTATTTATTTATTTATTTATTATTTTCTAGGTTTGCTCATTTTGTTTTATCTTTTAAATTGTAGGAAGCTTATGTGCAGAAAATGGTTAAAGTGTGCAATGACTCTGACCGATGGAGTCTTATATCCCTGTCAAACAACAGTGGCAAAAATGTGGAACTGAAATTTGTGGATTCCCTCCGGAGGCAGTTTGAATTCAGTGTAGATTCTTTTCAAATCAAATTAGACTCTCTTCTGCTCTTTTATGAATGTTCAGAGAACCCAATGACTGAGACATTTCACCCCACAATAATCGGGGAGAGCGTCTATGGCGATTTCCAGGAAGCCTTTGATCACCTTTGTAACAAGATCATTGCCACCAGGAACCCAGAGGAAATCCGAGGGGGAGGCCTGCTTAAGTACTGCAACCTCTTGGTGAGGGGCTTTAGGCCCGCCTCTGATGAGATCAAGACCCTTCAAAGGTATATGTGTTCCAGGTTTTTCATCGACTTCTCAGACATTGGAGAGCAGCAGAGAAAACTGGAGTCCTATTTGCAGAACCACTTTGTGGGATTGGAAGACCGCAAGTATGAGTATCTCATGACCCTTCATGGAGTGGTAAATGAGAGCACAGTGTGCCTGATGGGACATGAAAGAAGACAGACTTTAAACCTTATTACCATGCTGGCTATCCGGGTGTTAGCTGACCAAAATGTCATTCCTAATGTGGCTAATGTCACTTGCTATTACCAGCCAGCCCCCTATGTAGCAGATGCCAACTTTAGCAATTACTACATTGCACAGGTTCAGCCAGTATTCACGTGCCAGCAACAGACCTACTCCACTTGGCTACCCTGCAATTAATCATTTAAAAATGTTCTGTGGGGAAGCCATTTCAGACAAGACAGGAGAGGAAAAAAAAAAGAAAAAAAAAAAGAAAAAAAAAAGAGTGATCCAGCCCTTATTAGGGATGTGTTTTGTGCAATGATGATATGCTCCTGGTTTTAAGTTTGGCAAAGCTTACGTATCTTTTAATAGATGTGGGAGCATGATCTCGAAAGGATCCTTTTCCCTTCCCTTATTCTCCTACCCAATTGGATTCTATCCTGCAAAAAAAGAGAGACCTGTCATTAAAAGCAACCAAGTTCTCCTGATACAACAAGAGAAGAAATGTGTGTTGACAATATGGGTTTGCTGTATCTGCTCCCATAGCTTTGCCATAGGAAAAACAAAAGTGGAAAGTTTCTTTTAAGATGGAATTCATAAAAGGGAAAATACAGAGGAAAAAAGGTCTCACTCTAACTTGTGAATCAGTTTAGGAGTTCAGATATTAATAGTAACAATACAGGAAAAAGGGGAACTCCAGCGTTGGGATTACTGTCTGAGGCTTGTAGCAAGTGCTTTCTGTGGAATGATCTTGTTTTGCTAACAAACGGCTTGCTCCGAATGAACAGTAGTAGGTTGGTGCAGTTCTCGTAACAATCAGCAGAACTTATGATGACACAATCCATTAATTCCAGCTGCATGCATAGATCGCATTTTTAAAATGTAAAAATGCAAGCAAAAACAGCTGTAACAAAGAAAGTGTGCTCAAGGACCAAAGATTTAACAGATAAAAATACCCAATTAGAAGAGATGTAGTAGAATATATGAAGAGAGATTATATTTGTTACACACCAATATACATCAAAGTGCCTGTTGCCTTCCGAAAATTTGAAGTGGCAAAATTATTTTATGGTTTAATGATTATTTTATTTTATCAGGGACTGCCTCAAGAAGAAAATAACATATAAGCTTGTGAATGGTGGAGAAAATGCCCTATTTTTTCTTGCAAATACTTGTATAAAGTTAACATTTGTTGATCTGATATTATCATAGGTACATGTGTATGTGTGTATAAATTATGTGTGTGTGTGTATATATACATTTTATATATACATTTTATATGTATATATACACAGTAGATTGACTATGATCTAGAATAATGTCTCAAATAGGAAATGTTTAAATACCGTGTGTTTTTATGTTTTCAACAGGATAACATGAGACGTGGGCATATTGCAATGATGAATTAAATCCACATCTAAAAAAATTAAATGAAGGAGGGAACCAAGTAATATATTTCATAGGAAGAGCAGAAACTATACTGTTTTAGTGGGATTTTTTTTCTTTTTTTTTTTTTCTTTGGTGAGCCATAGAATTCCACAAATGGGAGAATATTTGTTTGGCAGAGCACTCTTTTTTATATTGAACTGCCATTTTGACAGTTTGAACCCATTTATTTTAAAAAATATAATCGCATTCCTCTATGATGTTTAATCTAGTGGATCATGGATCAGTAATAGGCTACTTAAATCCCTGACTGCTAAAAAGGATTTCCGGTGATCTAAACACTACTTGCTAATGTTTAAATGAATTTTAATGAATGCATTCTGCATTTCTGGACCACTAGAATTTAGTAATGTGAAATGACCCTTTTTAAAGAATATTTGCACAATTGTTTAAAATTTATATATGAGATATATATTATATATAACATTTTATAAATCATGTCAATATGAAACATCTTTGATCTGGTTGTCACACTGCATTTAAATACTTAGTACTGTACTTTAAATCACTTTCCATTAAATCAAATCCAACTTTATTTTCTTTCTTACAAAAATACCAGTTATACCTTTGTGAAATGAACTGGCATTACTATTTCAGTTCAATAACAGCTAATCCTAAAACCACCCTTTCTCCTAGCCAGTAGTTCCTCTAGATACTGGTCTCTGAAAATGCATTTGTTAAAAACAAAACAAAACTAACACATAAGAACCTTCCCTTTGTTAATCTCCACAACCTTAGTGGATGACTGCTTGCTATGATAATTCCTCGAAGACCCAATCAGAAGATTTTCATCATCAGTTAAAGAGAGACCACGGGAGAAAAAAGTATCCTCCTGTTGGCAGTATAATTTGTTTGTTTGTTTATCTAGGGATCCTCAGATGCTTAGTGCTAGGTTAATCCAGGTTAATCCGTCTGGACTACCTTTTGTGCATCTTTCTTTGAAGCCTTAATGGGAACCTGATGGGTTTGCTGTAGCAGCTTCCCTGTGAATTCTGTCAGAGCTGCAACAGCCCCTGCACTGCCACTCAGTTTTCTATGGAACTCCTCCTTTTACCATCTCGGCTCAGTCTCCCTCACTCGAGCCCTGGGTTTGAAAAATTAATTGCAACTTCCCAGGAAACATTGTTCAGTTTGCAGATTAAGCCTGGCACTCACCTATCAGAAACCAGAGCTCCGCCTGCTTAGTTGTTTCAGAGTTTTCTGAAAGAAAACTAGGGGAGCACTTGTGAACACAGGAGCAGCTGGTGATCTGCTTTCTCACCCTAACTCTTGACAAATGAGTCGTCTACTATTTTAAAGAGTCTGGAGGTCTCTGACTCTGCCATAACAATAATCTGCTGTTAATTTATAACACAGATTTTTGTTTGGAAGAGCCTTATTTGAAATATACTTTCATTTATTTTCTTAAATATTTATATTCTTTTCTTGCTTACTTCAGGGTTGGTAGCTTAGTTGGAAGTGCCAGCACCTGGCACCTATTCATATAGAACAGGCTGTACTCAAGACAACTTCCAGCATTTACTTTAAGACTTATATAATTTATTTCTATTTTGTATGTACTATAGTCTTGTGCATATGTAGTTGAACACACAGTGAAATATATGTCTCTCTTTGTGGATGTGTGGCCTAAAAATTTGAATGTCTGGTGAGAGAGAGCCATGTGTATAGGTCAGAGGAAAGAACAGCTCCTGACTCCCTATTAGCGCCTGTGATTTGTTTGCTTTTGTGCTTATCTGGCCTAGTGTGCTGTTTCTTTAAACCAGGAAGAAGTTTTGTCTTTTGGAGGCTCTTCTCACCTGTCCAGCCTGGCATGTCAGAGAACACATAGCCTGTGACAATGCCGTTTTTAAAAGTTTACTTACTTTGCAGTAAATCCAGCTGCCTCAAGAACTCCTACACCAAGATGGACATTTCCCTTCCAGAAATGGGATCAAGTATCTGCTCACTTTGGTATTGGATGGACTAATAATGTAGCTCCAAAAATGCAAGGATGGAAGAATATCTATAATCCAAACCAAGGAAGGAAATGAAAAGTGAACGTACTGTTTTTACCACCCCTTTCTGTTTGCTTATTGTTGGTTGCTTCACTGTGCATAAAGTTGTTTTCAATGCAATGCTTGTTAAATAAATATTGTGAACTATTTTGTAAATGAAATGTATTATGTTGAAAGCTGTCAGTTCAAAAATAAGCCTTTTTGTTGTTGTTGAAGATGAAGTGTGTTAGATGAAACCAAAAAGCCAAAAAAAGTAATTTCATATATAGCATCTATTTGAATATAATCTTTCTTTAAAATTTCTTTTAGCATAGCATTTTCAGTGCTAAGAAAGAATCTCTATGTTATATTTTGTTAAAATAATGGCTTTCTAACAAAACAAATGGTAAAGTACAAAGTTGGAAGATGTCAAGTTAACGAGACTTGCTGCAAAGCCTTGCAGAACGGAGGAGGCTCTGCCCGCTGGCTGTCTCTCCCTCCAACCTCTCTCCAATCATTGTCTGCGTTGAGGTGTTCTGTTGCAGCAAGCTGCACCTTGGGTCACTTTTTTGGAATATTTTGACTATAGGCTGCGTCACAGGCAGAAAAGGAGTTGATGGAAAATGGACTAAAAAACTGACATGTTTGCATCAGTGCTAGAGGGAACAGATTGTGAATTTTGTTTACAGCATCCAATATTTGGATTTTTTTGTAAATAAAAAAGTTATTTTTTTCTATTGATTTGTGTTTGCTGTCTACAATGTCTGTATTGACTAGAGACCATGTCCTTTGAATCCCAACCCATGTCCTTTAGAAAAGGCAGAGCGGTATATAGAGAAGAGTAGCCTTCAGCCACTTTCTGATTGAAGCACAATAAATGAAAATATCCAGCTGTCAGCCCATCTCTGACTGGCTCAGTTAGCTCCAAAAGCATCTAGCTAATAGATGCCAACAGTTTTTTTGTCTGAGTATCAATTTAGCCATGTTAAGTGACCAGAAGTCAGAACTGTCTTCCGATAACAGTAGAAACTCATGGCTCTAGTAGACCGTAGGGCTCTAGTAGCCCTGCGTGAGCCTTGGTCTTCCTGAGTAGCCTTAGGGCTGTGATTCGTCAGTGGTTATATAGATTCTGTTTGAGGCTCTATAGTGTTATTCAGAGTTTTTAAGTTGGGGTGAGAGGAACTGGTGGGCAGGAATTGAAAGGGGAAGTATAGAGAAGGAAGAGCAATCAAAAGATCTAGTATGTTGTTGCTGTTGTGTGTGTGTGTTGGGTGCAAGGAAATCACCCTTTTGTCTAGCATTTAATGTAACTGCACCTATTCAAATTGGTAGGGGGCGTATATTTATGTATTAATTAAAATTTTTCTTAGTGTAATTTTGGAGATGGTCTCAATGCTAGTAGCATGAGAATTTGGTAAGCCCAGGCTACTATAGGATATACATGTGGTTGTAAAAACCACTTAAAGTCTTGATCTTGGGTAGAATGCATGCTTGACACCGAGTCTATGAAAGAGCGACTCCTGGCATTGAAAACCAGCTTCCTTCACATTTGCAGTGCATCATAAAAATACAACGTGGTTATTTGGTTTAATAATGGTATTTGTGTGTCATTTTCTTCTTCCTTTGTTGCAGCCTCTTCATTCTACAGCCAGTTCCTCATGTCTGTGGTCATCACATAATTATTTTTAAACAATGGTTGAATAAGAGCAGTATGTATTAAACTCCTCCTAGGCTTAGATATACCCTGCCATTTCTAGTTGAATTACTGGGCTGCCCCTCCTAGCTGAGCCTGCAGAGAAGTAATCCACCTTTCCTTTCCTTAGGAACCTCATTCCGTAAACTTCTAATTCCTTTAGTAAGAAAAAGAACAAAATATACCAAAAAAGAAAAATAAATTAATATCATAGTTTTTAAATATAAATTAAGGATTGTTAAAATCAAGTATTTCCAAAATTAAACTGTAATTTTCTTTAAAGAACCAAGTTTGATCAACAATATGAACACACTATCCTTCAGTCTAATAGCAAATACATCATGTAGGACAGAGAGAGGAGAAATGATTTTAAAATGACAGCAGCTTTTACCTAGCATGACACAGATCTTGGTTTCTAATGCCATTCTCCAATAAAAGGAACTAGAAGTTGAATCTATGTCTGGAGCAGGAAATATGTAAGAGAAGCCTTAAGCGTCTTGTGGTGCCTTGAGAAAGCATTAAAAAAAGATAAAAATCATAATGATGAGGGTGGCAGGGGTATGTCAAAGGGACATAGGAACTAACTGAAAGAGCTCCAATAGCCAAAGCTGGAACAATTTAAGCAACAAAATAAGTAGTAATGGATTATAACACAACGTGTAAAGCATCCATGCATTCACACTGATATAAATAAATGATTGAATGAATAAATGGAGGGAAAGAAAGAAATTTACTGTGCAGGATTCCAAATTATCAATGTAGATATTGGCCCTTCAAGGAGGTGGAGGTTAACTACCCACCTCTTAAGTGTAGGCTGTGCATAGTGACTTATGTCCAAAGATTACAGTCTGGAAAAGGGAAAAAGAAGAGTACTGTACCATTGCAAAAACTGAACAAACACTACCTCAGCCAGCTGATCAAGGCCAACATCAGTAGTGACAAGTCATGATGATAGTATGTGCCCTTGTTGTGATGTGATAAGAATGGCACTTCACCTCTGTGGTTTTTTCCTCAACACTCATAAAACCTGCCAAATCTTGAGAACAGCATCATCCAAAACTAAATTGTGGGGCATTCTGTAAAGTACTGGACCAGTATTCCTTAAATTATTAAAACAAAGAAAGTGTGAAAACTGCCATTGCCAAGAGGGGCGTAAAGAGACATGATGACTAAGTGTAATGTGGGATCCTGGTGGGGTCTGGCAACAGAAAAGAGCACTTGGTAAAATCTAAGGAAATCTGAAGCAAGCATTATTGAAATAATGGTTCAATATCAGCTCATTAGTTGTAACAAATGTAGTATGATGTCGACAAAAGGAGAAACTGGGTTTGGGGTATATAGGAACTTTCTATATCATCACTTTTTAAAAATAAAAGTATTCTCACATAAAAAGTTTATTTAAAAATGAAGACTGGCCAGGCATGGTGGCTCATGCCTTTAATCCCAGCACTTTGGGAGGCTGAGGTGGGAGGATCACAAGGTCAAGAAATCGGGACCATCCTGGCCAACATGGTGAAACCTCATCTCTACTAAAAATGCAAACATTAGCTGGACGTGGTGGCGCGTGCCCGTAGTCCCAGCTACTTGGGAGGCTGAGTCAGGAGAATCGCTTGAACCCGGGAGGTGGAGGTTGCAGTGAGCCAAGATCATACCACTGCTCTCCAGCCTGGCAACAGAGCAAGACTCCATCTCAAAAAAAAAAAAAAAAAAAATGAAGACTGAATAATTCTGAATAACTCCTGCTATTTCTGAGAAATGACTCCATTTGCAAAAATAATAGTGAATTTTATTTCTTAATGTCTCAGTACTTACAGTGTAAGGAGATCATATGAAGGAGTGAAAATAAAAAGTTGTGGTTTACTCAAAAGTTTTAGAGAAGCTTTACCTACAGGTTTTAGAAAAAAGGAAGGGAGTTGAAGAGAGCTGAGCTCTGTAGCCAATGCTTTCCTGAAGAATAATACCTTAGAGTACTATTACCTTAGAGTTTTAAGGAAGGAGAATACTAACTATATAAACCATTATGTAGAGATTTATAACATGGAATGCTAAAATGATCAAGGGGCTAAACTTTCACTGCCCAAACATAACACAAAATCTGAAAAATTGAGAATTCATTGCAAGGGAGAAAATGATGTAATTTTTAAAAAATAGCAAGGCAGTCTAATATTTAATGGAATGTTGCAATGAAATATTATTTAATGTAAATAACCACTTCCACAACCTATCTGCTTACCTAAGCTTACCTTTTAGCATATTCAGGCTTTTTTTTTTTTTTTTTGAGACAGAGTGTCGCTCTGTCCCCCAGGCTGGAGTGCAGTGGCACAATCTGGGCTCACTGCAAGCTCCACCTCCCGGGTTCACACCATTGTCCTGCCTCAGCCTCCTGATTAGCTGGAACTACAGGTGCCCGCCAGCACGCCTGGCTAATTTTTTGTATTTTTTTAGTAGAGACGGGGTTTCACCATGTTAGCCAGGATGGTCTTGATCTCCTGACCTCGTGATCCGCCCGCCTTGGCCTCCCAAAGTGCTGGGATTACAGGCGTGAGCCACTGCGCCCGGCCTATTCAGGCTTTCTTAAAGTGGAGGGACACTTGTACTTAAATTTACTTTCCTATCTCAATTACTGTCTGGCACTTGAAATAGTTAAAAATGCAGTTTTAAAAAAGTAGGTACTCTTTGTAATTTATAAAAGCAATAATTCCAGCTCAGCAGGTTATGAAGTTAGGACGAGTCCCATGCTTTCTTGGTTAGGGACACTGAGCACCCTGAACTCCAGGAATTTATGAGTGTGGGGCTAAGTTATTTCTAACTTCAATAATGGAAAGTTCCCTTCAGGATCCCCTTCAGAAACTATTGATTTTCCAGCACAGCGTGTACTTATCAGTAATGCCAAGATTTTGTGGCATCATCTGGCCATGTCATTAGAAAATGCTGAAACCCTATTCCTTTATTTTTTTTCTTCTTTTTTAGCAAAATTCAACATATTGGGCTTACTAGGCCCTGTGGATAATGCCACTCTACACATTGATCCAGAGTTACATATGCTCTGGAGTTTCTTTTTCTGTATGTCTTCAAAGAAGGTCAAGAGGATCATGATTATACAGTCTTCATTTAATAGGGCATAAACAGTATTAAAATAGTTTAATCATATTTTGAGAAAAGAAGAGAAACAAATTCAATCAGGTTCAAGGCCAAAAGGCTGAATTAGAGTTGCCAGATTCAGTAAATAAAAACACAGTATATCCTGTATTTAATCTAAATTTTATTTCAGATAAACTGATTTTTTTATACAAATATATATTTTAAAAATATATTTTTTATAAAAATATGTCATGTAATATTTATATAATATATAATATGTTATATATAATATATATAATATATAATGTGTTATATATAATATATATAATATATAATGTTATATATATTATATATAATATATAATGTTATATATAATATATATAATATATAATGTTATATATAATATATAATATATGTTATATATAATATATAATATATAATGTTATATATAATATATAATATATAATGTTATATATAATATATAATATATAATGTTATATATATAATATATAATATATAATGTTATATATAATATATAATATATAATGTTATATATATTATATATAATATATAATGTTATATATATTATATATAATATATAATGTTATATATATTATATATAATATATAATGTTATATATTATATATAATATATAATGTTATATATTATATATAATATATAATGTTATATATATTATATATAATATATAATGTTATATATAATATATAATATATAATGTTATATATAATATATAATATATAATGTTATATATAATATATAATATATAATGTTATATATAATATATAATATATAATGTTATATATAATATATAATATATAATGTTATATATAATATATAATATATAATGTTATATATATAATATATAATATATAATGTTATATATATAATATATAATATATAATGTTATATATAATATATATAATATATAATGTTATATATAATATATAATATATAATGTTATATATAATATATAATATATAATGTTATATATATTATATATAATATATAATGTTATATATATTATATATAATATATAATGTTATATATATTATATATAATATATAATGTTATATATATTATATATAATATATAATGTTATATATATTATATATAATATATAATGTTATATATATTATATATATAATATATTATATATAATATATTATGTTTTATATATATATACTAAAAACTTATTTTTTTTCTGAAATTCATATGCAACTGAGAGTTCTGTATTTTTTCAGGCAATCCTAAAACCTAGCTAGGCTTACACAATAAAGCTCAAAAAGTTTCCTACAGCTTAAGTAATGAACATTTTATAATTTGTTAATACCTAACCTTTAGGTATCATTAAGTACTACATTGACATAGAGTACCCATAGCAGCAAACCCTTTGAAACATGGTTCATTTATTAAATATTTGCTGAATGCCTTTATGTGTTTAGAGTTATGCTAGCTCTAAGGGGCACTCCAAAAAAGTGAAAAGCAAGTCTGTATCCTTCGACCAACTTGCTTTTCACATAAGATGAATAAGTTTGAGAAACCTAATGTACAGCCTGGTAACTATAATGTCTTGTATACTTGAAATTTGCTAAGAGAATAGATCTTAAGTATTCTAACTACACATGCATACGAAAAGGTAACTATGTGAAGTGGTGGATATATTAATTAGTTTGATTGTGGTAATCATTTCACAACGTATACATATATCAAAATATTACATTCTTTACCTTGAATACATATAATTTTTATTGACACCTTAATAAAGCTAGAAAAAAATAAGTTAAAGGCCTAGTCCGATGCCGCATAGAAGACTAGATTCTATTTGCAAATAGGACTCACTGCTGAAAATTAATTTTCCAGCTACCCTGGGGTTAATTACTCATGAGGCTTAGCTCTGCATGGGGCACCATAAAGAGCCCTGTGGACTAATGGGGAATCAGGATTAGGGTAATAGCCCTTGAAATGTACCTTCTTGGGAGCTTACAGAAGTGGAGCTCCCCACAGGTAGCCACTATAGAGACAGGCCCTGGCTATTTGCTTGTTTTGCAGTAAAGGATAAGGGTAGATGTTTTGTAGTTTTTGCTGAGAGAAGCAAAAGGTTGTCCTGAATCACTGGACACTTACATTCTCTTTTCAAAACTACTACAAAAATCTTTAGGAATTAACTAGAAGTACATTGAAATTATATTTCCCTATAATCCTGTTTGTGTCAGCACATTAAAATTCCCTTGAATGTTTCTTATATAACCACTTCTGGTTAACTCTCGTCTTGAAGTTAGTACAATTTAGTCTTTGCTGTCTTTTTCATCACTGTGAAAGTCCCTTTCTCAGATTCTTCAATTGCATCAAATTCACCATGCACTCCAAATCTTATTCCACTTCCAATTTAAGTAAAACCAATTGTGCTCTCAGTCTATTTATTTTAGTTAAAGTAGACACCTTATTTAAAGAGGCTTTATAACTCTCATACTAATTACTTATATACTCACCTGTACTGCATGATGGGAGAAATGCACAGCCTTCACCGTCATCAAAACGTTCAGTAAATACTTAATTTTTCATGTCTTTGGTTGATACTATGTGAAGATTTACAAAGAGTTACACAAAACTGGCTTCTTTTCACTAGAAGCTGAAATTGAAAAGTTGACACAGGTATATGGACAAATACAACATAAAGCAAAAGTGCAATTATTTGGCCAGATCAATGTTTAAGTGTGCCCAAGCTCATTTCCACTTCATAACATATGCTGTTTGTTCCATCTTCTTGTAATTCTCTTCCTCCAGATTTTTGTATCTCTTGCACTCTCACTTTATTATTAACTTTTGTTGCTGTTGAAATGTTACTTTCTCAGAGAAATTTTTTTCTGATCCTCTTTTTTAAAATAGAGTTTTCTTCAACATTTTTACAAAATTACTCTCTAAGTTCTTGATTTTTATATATATGTTACCATCACACTTGTCACTACCTGAAACTGTATTATAGAGCAATTTCTTTGTTTATGGTTTGTCACCATAGAATGAAATTCCATAAAAGCCACAAATTTGTCTTATTTATTACTATATTTTTAGTGTTTGAAATAATGCCTGCTACCTAGGAGGTGCTTGTTAAATTTTTGTGAGTTAATGCGTGAACAAGTCTCATTTGGTTCAAAATGAAAGGTGAGGTGAAATATTGGGAACATATCAAAGAAGATGTTAAAATGGTGAAGGAAGAGTCATCAAGAACACTGTTGAAATAAGAGAAGGATCTTAGAGATTGCCTGCTTGTTGAAAAAGAATGGAGGAAAACCCAGGTGGAGAAATTCCAATTTTGAATCAATTTAGGAGCACTGAACAGTACGAAAGAGATATTCTCAGCTGAGTTGTTTAGGGCAGGGGTATTTGAATGAAAGAACCTGTTGCCTCTTTTTGATTCCTGAGCTTGAGGAGTTGAAAACAATGGGTCAACAATGTTTGTTGTGGCATGGTACTCAGGGACATATCTGTTAGCACCCATGGATCTGTTATCTGTTCCAAACCAAATCTGGCAGCCTGGTAAAGTGAGGATTCCAGTTGTCTTGGGTAGTAACTACACTTTCTTTCTTTCTTTTTTTTAAATCATCTGCTACATTTCTCAGAACTAGGGAATCCCTGAAAGAAATTTTCAAGACATAGAGCACAAAGACTGGGTCTGTTTGTTATATTTTGAGTAAGAATAGAGGCTATTATTCAGGAAATGCACTTTGTTATTTGAGGAAGGGAAATGTAGAAAGGGCAGTCTGCCCATTAGCCTTTTATAAAAAGCAATCAGTATTTCCGGTGGCATCCTTAGCTTGTCAAGCCTCATAGAACAGTCTTGCCCTTGGGCATTATACCTGTTGTGCCCATTTGTTATGGGTTTTTCATGAGTCTCCCAATTTCAGAATGTTGCCGTGTTGTCAGACCTTGTGCCTGCCATGCTATGGCATGTTGTCACAATAAGGCTTCTGATTTTAGGTGCCATTTTATAATTATTGAAAAAGTTAGGTGTGACAAAGGCTGCTGGACTTCATAGATAAAACAAAGTCTACAAAAAATTTTGAAAATTAGTCTCTAATTTTTGCTACTTGTATATATTAAAACCAATGTGAATTCTCTGAATCTTGTCCAGAGTTTCAGCCTACTTAACCCATGTGATTCACATGAGAAGGGAGGCTAGGAGGGAGATGGATCGAGAAAAATGAAATAGAAGCATGTATTTCACAATAAATAATGAGAATTGTATATAAAGTTCCAATTAGAAAGAAGGTAGATTTAGGCCTTCTAAATAAACTTAAGGTTTCAAGAACCACTTGAAGAAATCTGTAAAGAGGAGGATATCAAGAGCAGGAGGAAAGATACACAGTTGTAGCCCAGATGAAGTAGTACAAGCCCCAAGAAAAAGAATAATTATACAATGTGACCAATACTTCCCAATGGAAGGCTTTTCCATATAATGTATAACAGAAGTGGTACACATTCATTGCAATTTGATAAAACAATTATATTTTCCAGTTAATAATCACAATAATCCTGATAGGTACAAAAGGTATTATAATTATCCCATTTTTAAGTTAAGAAAAATGAGTTCTGGAGTGTCTGAGCTTGTATGTAAGACATAAAGTCTTTTGGAACTCGTTCAGTGATTACACAGAGAGAGTCTATTTCTGCCTGAAACACACAAGGTAAATTGTGTCTTTAACAACCTATCTCCTATCAACGATCTATCCAAAAGGCAGGTGCATCCTAACAGCACAGTAAGTAGAAGGTTCAGGAAGAGCATGAGAGCTTTTCTTACAGAAAGAGATCACATCAATTGCCTATTGTGAGTGGATTACCTTGTGAAAAATAAGCATGATTAAAATTTTCAGTTGACAGTCAAAATTCAATGAACTACTTCAGTGTTGTCAAAGCTGTTTTCTGTATTCATATTACAGAAAATGGGCCACTTAATCTTTAAAAAGTGATCAATTAGTCTAGCCTATATCGCTTCTTATTGACAATGCATGCTACCAGGTGGCTGGTTTTGAATCTTTAAAAAAAACTAAAGAAAATATCTGAAAGGAAAGGTAAAGAGTATAATGAGATATGCTAACCTCTTACAAAATTCTGAATAAACTCCTGAAACTCCTAAAATGTGAATTAGTCCTCTTGTGCTGTATGCTTATCACACCTGTTTAGTTATGCCACCACAGACATGTTCCCTGGAATTCTTCTTCTAGTTTGTGACTTCTAGTTAATGATGTCATAAGCCTTTCTCAGCACATAGTGGCACCAAAATTCTCTTGTCACTTGGTACATAGTTCGTAGGGATGGGAGCACAGAGAATCAGGTTTGTGGGCCTGGATTTTAGTTCTGAACTTGTACTAGTTGATGCATTTCTAAAACTGTACTTAAAGAAACACATGCATGCCCAGGCCCACCCTTAGCCATTTTTATATAGTCAGACTTGAGTGAAGCAAAAATACCTGTGATTTTCACAAAGTGCTTCTGAAGCACAGCTCTGCTCAGAGCCCTTGCTTTACAGGTTCCAATAGTGTCAAATCTATGTCACTTAGCCTGAGTCCTCTGGAAAGCCGAGCCTGAAGCAATGATTATGATTCTAATAGTTTATTTTCCAGATACAATCACATCACAGGATGTTGAGGTAAGGAACAGATGTAATCTCTTGCAACACAGTGTGCTACCATGCTGGCTGCTGCATCACAGCCATAACGCAACATATCAGATAATTCAGCAGGCTTGTTCAATCAGCAGGAAGGAATTATCTAGAAGGCTTGAAAGGAAGCACTGTACCTGGGAGTAGTATGCAGGGGAGAGAAAGGAGAAATAATTGCCTGCTTGCTTTCTCTCTGTCTCCCTTTTCCCACTGGTCAAAATTCACTCTGGGTAAAACTACCTCTTTCACATTTCTAGTTGCTTCATCTGGTCCTTGAGTGACTATGCAGGAATGCAAATTTTATGTCCTGTAGGGTGATGCTTCATTTAATTCCAAAGGTAGGGTTGATTTGGCAACAGGTGGGGTTCTGACTAAGAAAGAGAGGAAGAAAGTAGCTAAAGTTTATGTCCTTCAATGCAATATTGTCACTGAAGGTGAAGGAGAGATTATTGAGGGGTTATTGCAGCATGTCAAAAAGATAAAGTTGGATTTAAAGAGGGCATATAAGATTGAGGAAAGACAGAAGCCACACAGAATACACTGGGAAAATAAAAATTAGTGTTAAATATTGTTGATTGGCACTTGACATCTCTTTCCACCTTTCTATATTCTAACCTGCATCCCAGGAGTTGGAAGGCAAAGAGCTACATTTACAAGACTCTCTTGCTGCTAGGTTTCTGGCTGCAATTCAGATTTTGCCAATAGGTTGCACTTGTGCATAATATGTGGAAGAGAGGCCCTTTTTATGTGGCTGTGGTGCCACCACCAAGTTTCTGTAGATGTGTGTACTGGCGACAACAGTAATTTCTTCACCTTTGGATTTCAGCTATAGTGGAGTGACTTTAAAAGCAAGAGTTGGCCAAGTGTGGTGGCTCATGCCTGTAATCCTAGCACTTTGGGAGGCCACGGGGGAAGATAGTTTGAGTCCAGGAGTTTGAGACCGGCTTGGGCAACATAGTGAGACCCTATCTATAAAAAAGTTTAAAAAATTAGCTGGGCGTGATGACACATGCCTGTAGTCCCAGCTACTCGGGAGGCTGAGGCAGGAGGATCACTTGAGCCTGGTAGGTTAAGGACGAGGGGAGCCATGACTGTTCCATTGCACTCTAGCCTGAATGACAGAGTGAGACCTTGTCTCTCAAAAAACAAACAAACAAACAAACAAAAAAAAACGAGTCCAGTAGGGCCCTCTGACTTTTCCTCCTTTAGCTCTTCCAACCATTTTGTAAGCACCCTCTTTCTGCATTAAAACTCTTTATGAGTCATATCCCTGGAGCAGTTTGGGTTTCCTGTAAATGCAGTAAGACAGCAGAAGCACTGAAAAAGAAACAGAGCTTGTGGGATCTTGATACACAGACCCTCATGCTCAGCTCCTCATCTGCATTCATCGTCAGCCCAGGAATGGAAAGGGTAAGAAACAGCAAGTCTGCATGGTGGGAAGAGACCGTGTTTGGGATCAGGCTTTCAGATTTGAATTCTAGCCTCAACACTTACTACTTAGTGAACCTTGGACTTTTGTTTCCTCAGCCTATAAAATAAACTAATACCTGCTCTAAACAACTTAGATTATGGCTATACAGATTTAATGAGATAATGGATATAAAAGTTCTTTTAGCAGCTGTAATGTGTCCTAAATCTTAAAATCATAAATCATCAGTACTTTGAGTAATGAATGTTGTGTGTTGTCACTTGTCCTGGAAATGAACTGGCCCAAACAATTCCAGAGGCAAAAGCAGTGTGCTCACCATTGTGTTCCCAGTTTCTAATACAGGGCTTGACATGCTGTTTGATAAATATTCACTGAATGAATGAAGTAATGACAGATACCTGACAGCTTATCTACAGACTACAAGTTGCAGATGGGAAAATTAGAGTATCCCAATGCTTGTTTTTATTCATGACTAGCCAAGACTGCTCCCTACAGAGTGAGTAGAAAGCTTTTAAGGGACTCTTTGATCAACTCCTGCCCCCTTTTGGTTGGTGATTTAGCCAAGTATTTGGGAGTTGTCAGTGCATTTTTTTTTCCAGTAAATATTTGAAGAACTCCTAAATATGTAAAGTTTTCTGGCCAAATCTTGTCAACAAAATAGAAATAAGGCTGTTAGGAACCTATGGCAAATGTATGAATGTCTACCTCCATTTTGCACTCATCTATCTCATGAGGTGGTGCTGTGCAGTTTCGATTTTCCACATATTAGTATCTCTGTGGAACATTGTACAGAAGCTGGCACAAAATGTACCAGCTAGTTTCTAACATATTCTAACAAGCCCTGTGAGTGATTCTGAGGCATATAGAAGTTTCAAAGCCAGTGGTATGGTGACTTTCAAACTTGTCTACTGAGAAAATATTTTTACATGATTATGCATGTATTATCTTGTGTGAAACTTTCACAAAATCATTCTGAACCTTACTACGTAAAATAAAGGATATTTCCTAATGTGTTCTATTCTACTCTATTCTAATCTATTTATATTTTTGTAAAATGCTGGTTGTGACTCACCAAACTGATTCCACAAATCCCATGTGTTAACACCTATAGTTTGAAAAATATTGGTGTAAAACATATTAGACCTAGCTTAAGAAATATGGCCTCTAATAATGTTACTACCTTACATTTGTGTAACAAAAATCATTTTATACATATTTTTATTTTCACTACACCAGAGCCAATATGTATATTATGACTCCCAATTTTACAGAAGAGGAAACAGATGTTACCTGGAATTATAATGCTACTGAACCACATACTGGAACTACACCTTATTCCAAAGTACACTGATATTTCTGTTACGCATCTAGTTCAGTAGTTTTGGTACAACTTTTGTCATAAATAAGCCTTGTTACTTGTGGCGAGTTATTTCCCTTTTCCACACTTCAGTTGCCCCACTTATAAATAGTTTGAGGGTGGCCTAGGGTGGAGGAGTGGGGGACTAGGACTGGATGAGCAAAAGATTGGGAATGGGCTCATTTTCTGCCTTATTCCTGACTGAAAGAATGCCATTTTCTTTCAGGAAAGACAGACAGACACACACACACACACACACACACACACACACACACACACACAATTTACTAATTCCTTAAATTATAAATTTAATTATTTATCTTTTGATAATAACAGTAATAACAAAAATTAACAGCTAACATGTATTGAGCACTCATTCCAATTCAGGAACGGTGCTTAGAGCTTTAGATACTTGATTAAATCCTCATTACCTTAAGAGTTAGATGCCATTGTCATCACCATTTGCAGAAGTAGAGATTGATGCTTAAAGAGTTAAGTAGTTGCCCAAGGATACCCAGCCTGTTTGGCACAGTGGGAGAGCAGTGGGCTTACTTCAGAAGATTTAACCACCAAGCCACACTCCTGGCAAGGCGGTGATCTTGGCCACTATGCCAGATTGTCTACTTCCAGGAAACACCATTGAACATGAGTGACTGCAGTGTATCTTATAACAGAGTTTTCCTGGAAACCAATCGAACTAAATCAAAAGAGTGACACTTCATGAATTGCTGTCTTTTAACTTCTGTAACAAATTGCTGGCATAGCTGATATCGGAGTTGAGTTGTTAGCTAAAACTTCCAAGTGCTCCTTCCATTCTAAATGTCTCTGTTGTTTGCTAAAGTGATTTTTTTTTTAAAGACTACGTAAAATCCACATGTTTCCTTCAAATTTGGCACTTTTAATCTGTTCCCAACTAGTAGTTTGTCAAATCACCTGGAATTTCAGAACTATCATCTAAACAATTTGCGTGCTGACTTCAGAAGTTTTCAAAGTTGGGTGAGCATAATAAACCTTTTGGGACCGGGGGAATATCAGAATTTCTGTTTTTATCTCCTCTTTTTGAAAGTTTATGTTTGTGCATAGTACATTAGTGTAGTCATACATGTATTAAATAAATAAGTAAACAAACATTTATTGTGATTGTGTGATCAAAAAATTATAGAGACTATTGATTTAGTCACTTTTCTATGTGAAGCTTGATTTTCTCTGTTGATAGGGATAAGGTCTGTATTTGGCTTGTCTATTGCTGTGTAACAAATCATCCCCCAAACTGGTAGCTTCAAACAATAGCAATATTTCATTTTCTCACATAGTTGCAATTTGAGCAGGATTCAGAGGGTCAGCTTGTCTTTGCTCTATCACAGAGGCTTGAAAGCTGGGCTGGAGCCATCTGAAGGCTGCTCACTCACAGGTGTGGTAGTGATGTTGGCTGTTGTCTGGGAAGATACAAATGCTTTGAGACAAAAATGTCTGGAGCTCCTCAGCATTTCTTTCTTTCTCTTGTGGTCTTTCCATGTGGTCTCTCCAGTATGGCAGCTTCAGAGTAGTGAGACGTATTACACAGCAGCTAGGGCTCTTGAAGTGCATGTCCCAAGGGAAAGAATCAGTCAGAATACCAATGACCTTTTCTAATCTAGCCTTGGAACTTGTACTTGCTCACTGCTGCCACATCCTATTCTTTAGAAGTAAATCACTTGGTGAATAAGACTTTTTGATTGGAGGAGTGTCAAATAATTTGCTAACATACATTAACACCCTGTACACTTTGTTCAAGTGTCACTGGTTGGGCTAGTGAAAGGCCAATGTTATGGTTGGGAGCCATCTAAGTAAATTTGGGCTTTAAGTTATGAGGTGCTTGTGAATCTGAGAAACCGAGCTGATCAGGAGGGTCTCCAGGCTGAGTGGATTGAAACCACTTGTCTCATTTCCATTTCAGCCTCCTCGCCCCATTTGGAGGTGAGGAAAGAAAAAAAGCATTAAAAGTAGACTAGGTGGTGCCCTGCTAGAGTGGGGAAGGTAGCTGGATTCCTCATCCTACTCAGGTAGGTCTGAGAGCAAGGGGTTATGGATCAGCTCACCAAAATATCATGTATGTCAAAATGTCATAATGGGTATGTGTGTTAATAAAAAAATGTGTAAACCTCCCTTCAAAATGTCATGCCAACAATAGATATGTGTGCTAGTAAAAAATGTGTATATCTCCCATCAAAAGGTCATATCAATAATAGATGTGTGTTCTAATAAAAATATTTACTTTTGCTATAAGCACTTTCCTACTTAAGTTAATAGGTGCTACTAAAACAAGAGTATAGCTACAGAACGTTCAAAATCAATTTCTTATTTGTGCCTCTTCAAACAGTTTAGGTAAATGAAATAAATTTACAATGTATATTTTGAGTAAAAGCATTTTCTATAAATAATGAAACATGAGTAAAATAATGTACTGTAGGTTACCTATTCCACTGAGGGTAGTAGAACTAAATTGTTTAGATTTATGCAGGTTTCATTTAAGTCGTGATTTCTAAGAGTGTATCTATTCTTGAAATTATTCTGAAAGACTAATAACAACTTCCTTTGACATTTGATCAAGTACGTTATTAAAATTCAGAAGCCAGAGAAGAATGAGGAACACTGGAAGTTGTTCAGAGGAGAGCCTCAAAGATGATTAAAAGGATGAGAAATGAGACCCAAGGAAAGTATAATTTATTGAGATGACTCCATTTTGACAGGGCAGAGTTTGAGGTGATGACTCAATTCATGTTCTGTTGACTAAAACTCGAACTCTGTGCTCTGCCATAAACTATATTGCTATGTCAAGTAATGTTCATAATTGGGACAATGAAAATTTAGTAGTGAAAATTTTTGTAATGATTTTGATTTCATTCCTTTTTCCCTGCAACCAAATTTAAATTTCATTAAATGTAAGGTTAGTGTATTCTCCTACTTCAAAAATGGATAATACATAGGATTCTTATTTTCACACCATATCCAGAAATAGTTTCCACATTCTAAACTCTGAAACAGGAAAATGCCTTGGTGTTCATTTTCATCCAGATGAATCAGGTCTTAATTTTAGTTTTCTGGAAAGAAATAACAGCGTGTACAAATCAAATTTTTTAAATTAATAATTGCAGCAGATTTTCAGGGCTGGCTGTTAAGTCATTTTCTGTAGTGGTTGCTAATTGATTATTAACTCTCTAGAATAACTTAAGTATGATGCTACCCTAAGACACTGAAAATAGAGCTGATCTACTTGGAGCCTAAGATCTTATGAATTTTCTTTTCTTTTTTTAAGCTTTAAAATTTTTTTTTGTCAGAGGCTTTTCAGTGTTCTAGTAAAAAAACCTCTTAGATTTGCAAGATTATAGATTGCCTATAAATATTCTGCAACTAATGCATTTATGTTTTAAGTCCGTAAAGGAACACTTAGTATTGCTATATCTGCAGGTAGTTTGTTGCACATTTATGTTTCTTAATTACTATGTTAGTAAACAGTCTCTCGGGTGCTTTTTCTATGATTGATGAACTTACTTTTTATTTTGATAAAGATGGCTGTTGCATTAGTGCTTAACCTCCATAGTGTAATCATTCTTGCCCCAGACAAATTTTTTTGACCTGAAAACCAAATGTCTTTGTGGTAAATGCATTACATAAAAAAAGACCCTACACTCCGCTTTTTCTTCTTGTAAATCAGTTTTCTTATGTTTCACTTTTATGAGTTTCTAGTTGTGGTGTTATTACAATTGATTCAGCAATGGAAGAAATTTTTAGTTGGATTTCAAAGGAATATTCCATGCATTTGTGGTAGAAAGACATTCACTTAAGGTATTGTCTTAGTCCATTCAGGTTACTACAACAAAAATACCATAAACTGGGCAGCTTATAGAAAATAAACATTTCTCAGAGTTCTAGAGACTAGGAAGTCCAAATCAAGGCATTGATGGACACTAATCCCTTCATGAGGGCCCTACCCGCTGATGTAATCACCCCAAAGGCCCTACCTCCTAATGCCATCACCTGGGGGATTAGGATTTCAATATGTAAATTTTGGGGAGTACAAGTTGTGACACCATAGCAAGTATCTTGAATATATCTTGTAGTCCCAGATTTTCTAATTCTTAAGAATCATCAAATCTGATAAATTTCACATTTTACGTGTCTTATGAATGCCCTACAAGTAGATGTAGAGGCTATACTCAGATAAAAAAAAAAAAAAAAAAGGTGGATGTCTGCATTTGCTTGTGAGACTAATCTCAGCTGCAGGCAGAATATTTCGGAAAATTGTTAGAATTTCATGGGGTAACTTTTGCTCCTTCCCAAGCTAATTATTTTTAATTTCTCTTTCCTTCTACTTTTTGTTTGTTTTCCATGAGTTTTTTTGTTTTATTTTATTTTAATCTGCAGACAATTTGCAGTGATTAGATTTGTTCAAAGTAGACCCAGATTCCTTAAGACTGGTAAATCCTCAAATTGAAACAAAACAAAATTACGAACACATACAGACGTGCACACACACATGCATACCCACGTAAAAACAAAATATGCAGAAAGAAAGTAAACTTTTCTGTTATACTACTATTCTTGGACCTCAGAATGATATTCATAAAAGCTTAAGGCAAAATGAGGGATGAAATCCAGATGAACTGGAACACTTGCTTTATGCCCTAAGAATTTATCTGAAAAGTTGTGGGCATATTGAATTTTACTTTAAAATTTTGGTACTAGAAGAGCTATCATTGAATGAAATTCTGCAGTGCTTCTTTTTGCAAAATGAAACATTTTTTAGAGGGCAGAAGAACATCTTTAACAGATCTCTTTCCAACGAACCTATTTTTTTCCTGTAGTCTCTTTGAGCATCAAATTTATAAACTGTAAAATAGATACTAGTTTATACTTGATAGAGTGGTCAAGAGAATTAAATGAGAATCAGTTTTTTGAGTAATAAAGGCCTACATAAATGTCAGTGGGCTTATGTTTCGGACTGACACCTGTATTATATTAATAAGTCTTCATTTAGTTTGTGTAAAGGGGATGTAAGTTGGTGTCTACTCCTGCTCTGTTAACTGATTTCTAAATTGTGACTTTGTATAAATCCTTAAGTACTTTGTACACCAGTTTTTCATTCACGTATTCATTCAGTAAGAAGATATCAAGTGCCTACAATGTACCAGGATGCTATTGGCTCTGGGGATATAGCAGTGCAAGACAGAAATGCAGCTCATGGAGCTGGCATTCTGATGGTGAGATGCAAGCACCAAACAAAGGAAATACGTAGGTATGTTAGAAGGTGATAAGTAGTGTGCAAAAAATAAAACTGAAAGGGGATAGAAAATGCGGGGGATTTATTTTTTTAAGTTAATTAAGGTTGTCAGGGTAAGACCTCTCTGAGAAGGTAACTTTTGAGAGAAGACCTGAAAGTGATACAGGCATGAGTCATGTCGAAATGAGAGAGGAACAATTCCAGGTAGAGAGAACAGCAAACAGAAATCTCATGCAGTGAGCGTATGTCTTGGCAAGAAGGCCAGTGTGCTGGAGGTAAGTCAATGCGAGAAAGTCACAGAAGCTGAGGCCAAAGGTGGTGAGTGGCAGGCAGAATAGGGCTATGAAGAGCATTTAAGGACTTTGCTTTTTACCCTGAGTAAGAAAATGAGACATTTGAAGATTTTGTGTGATTTAGATTTTAACGGAGTCCTTTGGCTGGAGAATATAAAATACAGGTATCAGGTTTATCCTTTAAAATCTTTTTTAGCTCTAGGTCCAAGATTCTACATTGTTTGATAGTTTCTTTACCAATTTTCCTCCTATTATTCCAGGCAGAAGAAAATCCTCTTCAGGCTCTTCTTGGTCAACTCCTGGGACCAGCTATTTGACACACTACAGGAGTTAATTCACCATGAAAGTGGAGTCAATAAGGCCAATTGAACCTTCACTTTCTCATGGCTTTAAAAAATAATTTAAAAGAAGATCACCGTGTTTCAGAAGTACTAAAGAACTATTGATAGTATATATGAGGGTTCATGGTGTGTATATAAAGACCATATACTTTTGACCTCAGCACAAGTGAGCAGCTCAGTGCAAATCAACTTGTCTTGTGGACATATAGGAAGACCTTCTCTCCTGTCCTTCTTCACAAACCTATGAAAGGCCATTCTCTAAATTTTAACAAAAGTCTATTCCCTTACCAGTAGGTGAAAGATTTGTCTCAATGTAATATAAACCCATGAGATTCCAGAGTGAGGAACATGCCAGTAAATTCCAAAAGACTTTTAAGTTCTTCAAGAATGTTAAAGGAAGAAATTATCTTCAAGTGTTAAAATTATTTGCAGTGTCAGCTTTATAAATTTGTTTTTACATGCTGCCTCTCTAAATCCCCCAGTACATTGTTATTTGGGCAGTAGATACTTTATTTGTGTGATGACCTGTAGGATGTCAGATTTTAGGAGAGCAAACTCCAGTGTGAAGCAGAACAGCTGTTGTTCTGTACATTCAAATGATGGCTGATGCTGTTGATTATTTAAAAAAAGAATAAGATAATTTTGCTTTTATTTATGGCATTATAATTAAGCCAAATTTTCTTTATTTGGATGTAAACTTTCTATATTTAGCAAATATACTGAGTTGGGTAGAGCAATAGAAACCTCAAATTCATTTGTATTCTGACAGAGAGAGAGATAGAGAGAGAGAACATCAGTGTTCTCTGCAGTGAATTTTATACTTACAAAATAAAACATTAACTGAAATAACCAACATCATAAAAAAAGATGTGGGTGGCAGTTACCGAAGGGCATCTGGATCCTCTGTAAAAGACCTTGAAATTCCCAAGCACTAAGTGTAATAAGGAAAAGATGAGAAGATCATATTGAAATATATAAAATTAACTTGGCAGAATATTCACAATTCATTTTATGCATGTATATAAGACAATCCCCTCTGCATCACAGTGTATTAAAAAGGATGTGTGGGTTGGTATTAAGGATTACATTGAGACAAAACACAAGCTGATTGTTATATGGTTAAAGGCACTCTTAAAAGTGATATGGTTTAATAAGGAGTATCATGGCCTGCTGTCCAAATACAGTGACTGTCTATGCTGCCAGCTTAAGGAGATCAGGAGAATACTTCAATGAGACTACTGAGTATTAAGAAATTTATTCACCAGATTAGTTCCCAACTTTACTTCTCTTTAAAAAATTTTTTTAAAAAACGTTACACATGCATAATAATAACATGCAATGGGTAATAATTACATCATGGAAAATGAGGTATCCGTCTCCTCAAGCATTTATCCTTTGTGTTATAAACAATCCAATTATACTATTTCAGTTATTTTTAAATGTACCGTTAAATTATTGTTGACTATAGTCACCCTGTTGTGCTATCAAATACTAGGTCTTATTCATTCTTTCTAACTAATTTTTGGTACCCATTAACCATCTCTGCCTTCCCACCAACCCCCCAAAACATTTCCCAGCCTCTAATAACCATCCTTCTTCCAGATTTACTTCTGAATCACTCACTTTGAGAGGTTACTTATATATGATTATTAAAAGTCAAGATAATAACCAGATTATTTGGAAGAATCATGAGTATCAAAATGATGATCAAATAGTTTACTTATCTACATTTTAAATTATCTACATTTTAAATTTTCTTCCACCCAGCCAACTAGCGAATTTGGAGCTGCTTAGACAACCATTCTGCTCTAATACGAATTATTTGTATAGAAAGTTAAGATACCTCAGAGATCCAAACCTGACTGCTGGATGTCAGGCACACAGCCACTGTGCCACTGTCCATCAAAAGCATACAAAACCAGCAAGAAGCCCCACAGGCTTTGATTTCGAGGTCCTTAGGCAAATGGTCTCAATTTTGAAATTATCTCTTCTTAATAGGAAGTACTCACATAGTGCTATTATATGCCAGGCATTTGAATTTATATAATCCTCACATCAGTCCTATCTCATGTGTATCAGTTAGCTTTGTGCTGCATAAAAAAGGGCCTTAAAATTTAGTAGCTTAAAACTAACTAGATCATATGCCTAGAAGACAATAGCACTGCATATTATTCACTAGTCTGTGGGTCAGCTGGACAGTTCTGCTTATCCAGCTAGTGTATTTTCTGTCTGCTAATCTTGGCTGAGCTCTGTTATAATTTGGGGAGCCTTGGCTGGGACCAATGGACCGACTCACTGGTTCTGGCCCATGTGATTGCTCATCACCCAGCCACATGTTCCTGTGATGAAAACATCATTTTCCTGTGGGGAAGGCAGAGTCCTGGGAGAGAGTGGAAGAGAACAATGTCTCCTGAAGCCTGGGCTTGGAGATAATGCATTGTCACTTCCAATGGGTTTGTTTGACCAAAATAGTCGCAAGTCAAGGGAGGGGAAATAGATGAGAGGAACTACAATGGATGTGAATATAGGGAGGAGTAAAGGACTGTGTCCACTTTTAGAATCTACACAAGTAGGCACAATTATTTTCATTTTGAAGATGAGGGAACTGAGATACAGAGTTTAAATGATACAGGTTATATAGATTCTAAATGTCCAAATCAGAATTCAGACACCCAGGGAGAGACAGACTCCAGAATCCATGTTGTTTATCAATATGCTAAGTATTTATTTTGTGTGTGTATTTCCTATATGTCACTGCTACACGTGTTGAGAAAGAAGATCATGCTCCTTGAATGCTTTCTTGTGCAAGACCTTTGATTCCCTTGGTACCATCCATTCTATCCCATCCCCTGGACCAAATGTTTGCAATATATAACACTTCTTTCCACTTTAGTATTTTCTCCTGCTCTTTACAGTTACCTAAAAAAAATCATTAAGTTTTAAAGTTTTAAAAAGTGGTACATATGAATGTGTTTTTGTCTTTAGAATGCAAATAGTTGAGAATAGAAACTATATTTTATTTAATATTTATGGTTTTTAGCAAGTTGTAAAATATTTTTCAAAATTCCCAAACAAGCTCTTTCTTCTACTAGCAGGTAAATTCCATTAAGGTAGGGACCTAAACTCCAAGCTATAGTTGTTTCCCCAACAGGTAGCAAATGGGAAGTATTCAGTGAGTATGGATTAAATGGAGGAATGAAGGAAGCCACAATTTCAATTATTAGTAGTAAATATATTTAATCATTGATTTTTATCAAGTTGGTTATACTAACATTATATTCTTTAGTTTTCAAAATAACTTTCTATGTTTTTGTTTATTCAGTGCCACTTTTTCTCATTATGTCTTTGTATTTTATTTATATATATATGTTTGTGTGTGGTACTATAATACTATATCCAGATTTTAAAGACTTTTTTTTTGATAAAGGTTGAATTCGTTTCCTCTGTAATTTCATACTATGACTCCCTGTCAACCTGAAAACATGGTAGAGTTTCTAGTGCTTGTACTAAAGCTTTTGAGACTATGGAAACTTTCAGCCCATGTGGGGCCTTGAGAAAGTTGGAGCTCACAGCCCACCCCTTCCATTGCTCTGTTGCTCGTTTGAAATCAATCCTTGGGCTCAACTAAGTACTCTGTGTTATGAGTGTTGAAAACTCCTTGAAGTTCCTTTTTGGAAACTCTTCTCAGTTACCTGGTGGGTTGTTTGCAGTGCTTTTTTCACTTTACCAATGGGAATTAAGACACAGACTGGGTAAGCAGCTTGTCAAATTCAAAATCAAGGCCAAAGGATTAGGTAGCCTAGATAAGAACTGAAGGAACTCATTTTATAGCTCCCTGTTCAAGAGCCTAAGAAATGTAGTTTGTAAGGAAAGCATAATATGGAGAACAAATACCACCTCTCTTAATCATGAATTGTGTGGGTTTGTACGAAGTTTTTTGATTAGAACATACTAAAGGGTTGGTATGTGGTTAGTTTGTAGAATTGACAGTGGATTCACATGATTATTAATAGGAGAAATATTTCATGATTAATCTCATTAGCATGTATAATTGCTATCAGGAGAAAGATCACATGCCTAGAAGACAAAGAGCAAAATGAACTTATATTGATTTCTTCCTCTAGAGATTAGAACACAAGTCATCAGAATGCACGAGTAGAGCCCCAAGTTAGAACGCTGCCTAAGTATGAGTTCTTCCTTTGTGATAAACCCCATTTTAACCCAGAATCTGTCCACATACAGCAATTGGTCTCAGGATGTTTTCCATGAATATATTTTATTACAATGATATTGTTTGTCAATGAAGATTCTGAGGTTTTATCCATTGAGAAGTAGAATTTACTCCGGAGTAACCAGCTTAAAAGTCTGTGGTCTTTACAACACATGAAATTGCCTTCTTCTCTGACCATTATTTTAATGATTTTTATATAATTACATCTTTATAGTTAATACTATGTGTTCATACAGTTGCTTATGTATTTTGCCCTTTTTTTTGTCTTCACAGTAAGAAAAGAAGCTGCTTTAGGGTGAGGGCCTCAGACCTTTCATCATCCTGGCTCTGGTCCATCCATCCTTTCTCTGATCTGTAGCTCAGGAGTGGGGTGAAGTAGACATGCCCCAGATGCATGTCACTGCCAGGCAGGTCCTTGGATGGGAAAGTACAAGGTGTATTCACAGAAAGGTGAGAAAAGGCACACGTAGTGGAAGCAACTTCTGCTCAAAACTTAACTGACTTAGAATCATTTTCTTTTTTTAAACTATAATTTTATGTATTACATTAGTAAAGGCCTCATAGAAGGGAGTGAAGTATGTCTGAAGAACAGTTGACTGCTGCTTATATATAAAAGAAATGAAATTTAAATACAACAACAACAACACACACTTCTGTGACAGCCTGTTATATTGTAGTCTGTGGTTGATAAGGGCTTTTATCTTGATTAGCAGGAGAGAGTGCAATATGGAGCACTCTATAGGTCAGCAGTTCTCTATCATTTTTCAATTTGTAATTATCCAACTGCCTGACTGAGAGGCAGGATAACTAGTATCATCTTTCCCAGACTTATAAGAAGAATTACCTGGAGGCCTCATTAAACTTACAAATTCCCAGCTCCACCCAGATCCTGGTAAATTAGAGCCTCCAGGGAAGTACTGTGGATATTCATATTTTTAGTAAGTTTGAAGGTAATTGTGTTAGCTGATGGTTTTGAGGATTTATAATTCAACTTTGCCATTGTCTGTGTTGAGATGACATGTTATTTCACCATGTCTAAACATGCTTACTTTCTGTAAAAGCAAGGTGATGATAGTATCTCCTTCTGGGTACTATTGTGAACATTAAATGACAAAATGCATGCAAAACAATTATCATGGTGCTTGGCGGAAATGCTGGATTTGCATCAGCTACTTTTGTACCTGCTACTGTTGTTGTCATTTTACCTATTGAACGCTGATGCTCTAGGTCCTCCTAATTGGAGGAAATAATACATATGAATGATATAGAGAAGTTTCAAGGGAAAATAAGATAAAGGAAAGGAAACTCTGACAGATTGGGAAAGGGCTGAGGCAGTGTAGGTTAGAGAGATGGGCTAGATTGATCCTATGTAGAGAGAGGACCTAGATAGATCCTAGGCAACAGAACAATCAATTCTGTTCACATACATGCTCCAAGTTTTTGTTTTGCCTTCCCGCTTACTCCCCTTATGGGAATAAGGGACTTGGCTCGTTTGCCTTGATAAAGAATGTTTTTGTAGGAACTAAGACATGATACATTTTAACTGGTCAATAATATTATTTTCATTTTATAAAATTTTCATTTTGGATGTGCTGATAAAGAAGATATTATTGCTTTGCATGAACGGGGCCATCAGAAAGGCAAATATGTGTAGTTCTCATAACATCAACTTTATTCATTTACCATTTATTGAGCATTACCTCTGTGGTAGGCACTGTTTTAAACACAAAGGATATATCAGTGAGTACAAGAGTAGGAGAGGGAAACGCTCCTGCCCTCATGGAGTTTTTGTTCTTGTCTGTATGTAAATACATACATAAGTAAGTTATGTAATGATAATGAGAAAAACAAGCAAGTGTGTGTGTATGTAAATATATACATAAGTAAATTATGTAATGATAATGAGAAAAACAAGCAAGGCAGGAGGAATGGGAGTATAGGTTGTGTGTGTGTGCTGGAGGGAAGGACAGACAAAATGGAGCCAGGATTATGTAGGGCCCAGGTAAAGACTTTAACTTTGACTTCAAGTTATATAGGAATTTTGTAAAACATTTTGAACTAATAATATTTTCAGAGAATCTCTCTAGCTTCTGGACAATGAATTCCAGGGAGGCAAAGTCCCTCTTCAGATAGGAGACTATTATAATAAACTAAGAGAGAGCTAGTGACAGCCTGGGCTAGGGTAGTAGCAGTAGAGAAGATGGAGAGTGATCAGATTCTGGATATACTTTATGGGTAGAGACAACAGAACTTGTTAGATAGATTGGAATTGGGGATTGACAGAAAGATAAAAATCAAGAAGAACTCAATCTAAGCAACTGAAAGTTAGGAGTTGCCATCCCTCTGAGATGGAATAAAGTATAGAGAGGCAAGTTTTTATGGGTAAAGTAGCAGTTAGATTTTAGGTCTAAGTCAGACGTCTTAGCCAACAATGTGGAGATGTTGAGAATGGCAGCAGGCAGTTGTATGTGTGAAGGTCTGAAATTCAGGGGAGGGATTTGAGCCAGAGACATAAATTTAATGCCAAGACCAAATGGGATCACCAATAGAACGTATAGGATACTGGACCACGGAAAGAGTTCTGGGACTTGGAACCTATATATAAGAGGGTAAGGAGATGAGAAAAAATCATCTCAGAAGACTGAGAGGAGCAGCCAATGAGCTGGAGGAAAATGAGAACAGTGTGTGTCCTTCAAGTCAAGGGAAGACATTGTGTCAAGAAGAGAGTGATCAACTGTATCAAATGGTACTGAGACAAGATGTGTATTTTATTCACCACTGGATTTAGCAAAGTGACAATCATTGGTGAAAACCATGAGAGCAATTTAAGTGGACTAGTGCTGTAAATAGCAGGATTAGTGTAGATTCGGGAGAGAATGAGAGTGGTGAAATGAGAGAGAAAATGAATGTGTGTTGCAGGAGGCAGGGGGATCTTACTTTTGAGAACTTCTCTAACACACACCCAAACATTCATACTCTTCTGCAATCTCGGTTTCTATACCCTAGTCAATGAAGCAAAGGCCCAAGACTTTAGACAAACCAGACTACTGACAGCTCCCCAAAGCCCCATGGTTCTTAATGCATCTAGCTACAGATAAGATTTTTTTTTGCTTTCATTTTTCATGTTAGAAAGGAAGGAAGAAAGGAGGGAGGGAAAGAAGGAAAAAAGGAAGGAGGGAAGTAAGGAAGGAAGGAAGATAGGAAAGAAAGAAGATAGGAAGGAAGGAAGAAGAAAGAGAAATAATAACTATATTTTTGGCAAATTTTTTTTTTCACCTACTTCCTTCCTTAATCTCATTTAATGATTATAACAGTCCTTTGAAATGGGTATTATTTCTTCTTTCCAGATGGGGAAACTTAAATTAGAGAGATTAAATAGTCTGTTGAAAATCTCAGAACTCATAAGAGACTGAATCACTTCAAACTGAGATCTAGCAGACCTCAAAATACCAATTTTACAGATTTATCTGAAGTAGGAAATTCTTGATAAGCCCATAGTTTGACTCAGCCTTGGAAACATGGCTTCAGGCCCTTTCTCATTTGCCTGGAAGATCTCATCACCTATTTGGCAATTCATTTCAATCATATGTGATTATTAAGTTCTCTGTGTTCCCTTTATGGTAAACAACCATTTCTCATACTTATATAGAATTTCAGAGTGAAATGTATTTTGCTATAAAATTGGCCATGATAATTATTCAAGAAAAAATGAATAATCTTATGTAGAATTGCTATCTAAAGTTGTGTTAAATTTACTGGATTTATCAGTAGAAATAAGCCATTTTCTGAGACCCAGAAGGAGTCATGTAATTTTACCCTTAAGATGAGGTTAACAGAAGGGCTTCAGTCTGCACAAACATTTTTAATATACATGGGTCAGAAACTGCAACAGGTTCCAGCTGACAAAGGGCTCCTGGGACAAACATAACCTGTGTTTATATTTGTAAATGCTTAGATCTCCTCTTAGCTCAGCTTTGGGTTTCTTGACTCCTTCCATTTGGGATATCTTGTTTATTCATACTAAATGGCAAAGTGTTAGAAAAGTGAATTCCTCTGCCATATTTGGTTCCTTGAACCTCAAAGCTTCTTAGAGAAATGCTGATTCTGCTTTCTCAGGAGGAATAATTTTCCCAGCAATATTTCCACCAACTTCTTCCTGGATAAAGAAAGATTTTTAGGGTTCTCCTTGAAATAAAAATGACTTGAACCAAAATTGATTGAATAGATTAGGGGAATACAGGTATATCTTAACAATCAAACAGATATCTTAGCTACCAGTTCTTTACAAATGGTGTGTGGTGGAAAAGAAAAAATGGCTGTGAAAAGTTAGGTAGCTGAGCTAACAAAAGATAAATGCTCTGGAACACACGTGGTTCTTCATAGTCAAATAATCAGAGCCATTTTAGACATGTTGTCTTTGGAAAATAAAGAAACACTCAACTAAAAAATATGATCAAGAAATATTTCTTGAGTATACACCAACCAAATAATAAGTTAGATGAGTTTCCTCATAGAATTCCCAGCCTAGTGGAGGAGATAAACTGGGTGATAACGTAAAAGTCATAATTCCTCCCATGCGATCTTACAAAGTGATTATCTCTACCAATCTCACCCCTAAAGTCAGAGATGCTCCTGTTTAATAGTGTCATTATCAACATGAGATATGCTTTGAAGAAGGAAAGGGAAAATAAAATCATATTTACAGTTTCTTTTACCAAAATGGAAATCAGCTTGAAAGAGTTAAGTAAAACTGAACATGAAATTGAAAGTTATAGTTAATCCATAAATTTGGTAACTGAGAGGATAACAGTAGAGTAAGGAACATGGAAAGAGTATGCAAAAGTTGAATTAAGTAGACTTATTTATAGAACATTTGTGTAAAATAGAAATAAATTTTTCTTATCAGAGAGGGGGAAAAAAATTCTTACCATTGAAAGTCAGATCCATGACTCAATTTTTGTAGGTTTTTATTTCCCCTCTCAATCAGTTTTTTCCTTTTATTGTCTCTCTGAGGTTTGGTAAAAAGGTCATCCAAGACATGTGGTTTTCTTTTCTTATTTCTTCCCTCATTTGGGGATGTTCACAACTAGGTTTATTGGGCAATATTCACTTATTCATAACCTACTAATCTTTCCTTTGTGGTATCCTCTTCCTTCAGAGGATTCATAATGTTTTTATAAAGTTTAAAAAACCATTTTTTTCCTAGACTCCTGAAAGAAATATTGTTAAAAAATAGGAGTTATTAGTAAAATAATTAATTACTTTTTCACCAAAGGTTCCATCCTATATTACCCAAGAATATATTTCACGTATTTTATGGTTAGACAATCATAGTCCTGATCACTGTATCTTAAGTATTGACAAGTTTTTCTTATTCAAATAGACATTTACTTCCTTGTGATAATTGTTTTAAAGATGACTTCCTCCTTCACATTTGTAAAGAATGATTACCTAAATGTCATCTGTTTAATAGTGCTAATATTATATTCTAGTGCTTCTTTTGAATGCTTAGCCTTTAGTATTTTATAAGCTGAAGACGGCTCTTACGCAATTGTTTTTACCTGTTAAGTCACTATTTCCACATTAATAATAGGGTAAAGATATCAGACTTCAGTTTAGATTATGAAAGTTCCTAATGTCTTTTCCACATTGACTTCAAGCAAGGAGAAGACTTCCTGTCTTGTTTTCATGGGAATTTTATGAATTCCAATATGTATATTTTTCCAGCTGTAGTATTTTATTTGCAATTGGAAATTACGAGTTAAGATATCACTTTTCTTATGAAAAATTGTTGAATACCAAGTCCTAGCAGTCAAAGCTGATTTCAACTACTCAAGTGGTATGATTTTTTCATGTATAACTTAGAATTTTTAAAAATTCTCTTCAGTTATTTACATTGACACTTCAGGGTCAGGGAAACATTAGGTTATGTTTTTTTTCTCATATTAACTACATTTTTGTAAGTATAATTACCTTTTTTGTTATATGGCCTTAAGTGGATGAGTAAGACAAATGAAAACTCTTGGCTAATGTTATTAAAATGAAGCCATTTAATTTGATACCTGTCTTAGATTGCAAGTGAGATTCCTTGATTCAAAATGTTTATGTGTCCAGAAAATACTCACTGGTAATTCATTATAGCAGCAAGTCTTTATCTTTGCTTCATCTCAGGAAAGTTATTTCCCTATTATGCATTTGACAGACTAGCTCAAACTGACATGCAGGACGAAATGAAAGGTTGTGATGCTCACACGGATTTTTGAGGTCACGTGAGTTTATATTACTTCATGCTTACATTTTTATAAATTTTTGAATTTGAGCCTGTATTTCTCAGATTTAAATGTTTGTCATGCTTCTCTCTCACATCCTTAGATATCTCCATTTGAAAAGTAGCACGTTACAGGTATCATGGAACAATAAGTGAAAAATAGGTATGGCTTTTTCTTTTTCTTTTCTTTTCTTTTTTTTTTTTTTTTGCAGAGCACATTTTTCCCAATTTATTCTTCTATTCCAAAGTGAAATAAAGGAAGGATCTGAATGTCCCGACAGATAAGAACCAATTTAGTGTATTTCAAGAGGTCACTTTGTAGCCTCCAGGAAACGTTTCTACACTATCATTTATTTAGAAGATTGTTTCTACAGGGACCATTTTTCTTTTTTTTTATTGTTTTTTTTTATTATTATTATACTTTAGGTTTTATGGTACATGTGCGCAATGTGCAGGTTAGTTACATATGTATACATGTGAGGTATGGCTTTTTCTTAAACAACACCTTATTTTAGTTGTTGTTGAGGAATTTCTTTTTGTTTCCAAAAGAGGAGACAGTGTTTTTTTTAGTGGGGTGGGGCATGCTTAAGTAGGAGTCAGAATATTGGTATGGGTCAGCTCTGCCACTAATTAGTTAAGAGGGTCACACCACCTAATCCCTGAGCTCAAGTTATTTGTCCGTAGAGTATGAGGCAGGATAAATGAATTCTGAAGTTTTTAGTGGGGTGGGAAATGACCTTCTTTTCTCTACCTTCATGTACAGTTATTCATTTATATGTTTTTTCGCTGACTTTGTGGTCAATAAAGTCTATTAGACAAGCTTCCTGGAAATTAGGAGAGTTAGAGTATCTGCCACTCCAGAGAAACAAATTTTGAAATTCTCCCTATTCTGAGCATCCTCTTCTTTGAAGGAACCAATCAAAAAGGTCCAGGGACAGCTATTAGATTGTAAGCCAGCTTGCAGGAGTTTATGATAGACATTCTAATCTTCAACACTGGAAAGGAATAGCCTTTATGAATGTTTAGCAATAGCAATTTAATTGCACCCCAAAGGAATTTGCATTTAGCATCTATATGCAATGACATGATGCTGACTGAAATGGAATTTTACTGTCTCATCACTTTAGTTTAATATAGTTTGTTTTCCCTGCCATGTCTTCTTATTTCAAGCTTCAAAATAAGGTGGATAGACAGTTCTATAGGCAGTTTTCAATCATGTTGTCTAGGCCATCCATTTTCCATTTAACAGAGAACAGTTAATAGTATCACACATAGAATAGGCTACTATTAACTGTGCTTTCATTTAACTCTAAGATGTGAAGAGCCATGATGACTTCCTGAAGGGACACAGTGAGTCAGTGGCTCAGATAGAAGAGGCTCCCGGATGTCAGTGTTAGGTCATAAAAATGTCACTGTCTCTTAAGAAAAAGTTTTCATTCTACAGAAACATCAAATGCACTTCTTTCTTTATATGTCATGAAACAGTGAACTTTTTTTAATCCATCTTTCTTAGTACGTGGGTCACTTTAATGATGA
Source organism: Pongo abelii (assembly GCF_028885655.2). Classification (NCBI taxonomy): domain Eukaryota; kingdom Metazoa; phylum Chordata; class Mammalia; order Primates; family Hominidae; genus Pongo; species Pongo abelii. The sequence goes on along the minus strand of NC_071990.2, from coordinate 82,411,491 downwards.
GAGATTTTGCTTATTGTTCCATACCTATAACATGCTACTTTTCAAATGGAGATATCTAAGGATGTGAGAGAGAAACATAACAAACATTTAAATCTGAGAAATACAGGCTCCAATTCAAAAATTCACAAAAATGTAAGCATGAAGTAATATGAACTCTTAAGAGTAGTCATAAGGAAAAGTTACATGGTTTTGTAACTTATATAGCTATAAAAGATTGATAATTTTGTGCCTCTGGTTACATGTCTGAGATACTGCAGGAATTAAAGAACTGGTTTTTCTATTATGACAATTAGAAGAAAGGCGTTAAGTTTGCATTTAGGAGTACTATTCTAATTATTCTATAGAGTTAATTTCAGGAGTATTTTACCAGGAATATATTAGTGTTTCAAAAGTTGTGAAGATAACTAAAAGAGGGAATTTACTCTCCTACTATTTTAATTTTGTCTCTGATTTTTCCTTATTTATATAACCACATCTCCTCCCTCAGATGAAACTGAAATATTGGATAGAAGGAGAATAAGCTATGTAAGTTCATAATAGAATTTGCTGCAGAAAATTATTTACTTTCAAATTTAATTAAGGATGTTGTATGGTTTTAAGCTCATCAGGTATTAATATGGAGGTTTAAAAAATGTCTTGAGGAATATCCAATCCAAAATGAAAATAATATTCTAAAAACTCAGTTCAGTTTTAGAAGTATGTATCACTCCTTGTTATTTGGAGATTTCGAGCCTTCCCTTATGCTGTCCTTGGCTTTACATCTCCCTGGTAAGCATCTTCTGAAAATCTGCTTGTGTCATTTCTGCTTCAAACACTATTATCAAAAAAACAGGTTTAGAGTCTGCAATTGCAGGTGATCATGTTTATAGAGTTGGGAGATTAGTGTAATAATCTAAAAAACAGCACATTTTGTGTATATGCATAGTTTCTAACTTCCGTAGTGAATGGATTTTTATGATCCTAGGCTGTTATGTTACTGTCGTCAGACTCCAGTCACCCATTGATAATGACAATTGCATTGATTGCCTCAGCATCAGCTGACCTCCTGTGACTAAACATCTTCACATAGCAGACAGTTCATTCAAAAAAATGGACCTAGAATTGCTGATATGCCTTTCTCTTTCAATGCCCAAAGTCCCCGTGAATTTTTGACTGAAATTTTGTATTGAGATAGAGAAATGGAGCTTTATTCCAGATGTTTAAACAGTCTTTTTAGGCCTTCATAGGGTTTTTCATAGACATTTATTGTTACTTTTATAAGTGCCATTTAGGCTGCTTATGATTGAGAATGTAAATTCTCCCAGTCCAAATTTAAGACCAAATATAAGGACTTTCATTTAAGAATTATTGATTCTTCTTGTTTCTGTCTCCAGCCCACTTCTCTGCCACCTCAAAATAGTTTGTATTTCAGAGAGTTAATCGTGAAATGTATTAATCATGAATTGAATCAAGCCATGTGATCTCCATGCTGATATGAAGGAGTATAAAAAGCCTATCGAACACAGTATCAAGTCAATCAAGGGACAGGGTAAAAAAGTGTGTAAGAGGTGAAGCTGCAGAGTAAGACAAATGTGGGTTGGACTGAGTTGCAAATTAGTCACTTTTTAGTTGTGTGATCTTCATTAAGGTGTTTCATTCCTTCAAGTCCATTTACCACACCTTTAAAATAGTGTTGATAATAATACCTCATCAGTAGAATTTGTGTTTATAAAGACTTAAGTTTTTTAGAGAAATTTTAGGTTCACAGCAAAATTGAAAGGAAGATACAGAGATTTCCCATATACACCCAGCCTCCACACATGCACAGCCTCCTCTAAGACTATCGACATCCCCCACCACAGTGGTATGTTTGTTATAACTGATGAACCTTCACTGATACATCATTACTCAAAGTTTATACTTTATGTTAGGGTTTGCTCTTGATATTGTACATTCTATGGCTTTGGACAAATATATAATGACATACATCCATCATTACAGTATCATACAGAATATTTTCACTACCCTAAAAATCCTCTCTGTTCTGCCTGTTCATGCCTCCCTCACTTTAACTCCTGGCAATCACTGATCTTTTTACTATCTGTGTAGTTTTTCCTCTTCCAGAAAGTCATGTACATGGAATTATGCAGTATGTAGCCTTTTCAGATTTGTTTATTTCATTTAGTAATATGCATTTAAGTTTCTTTCATGGCGTTTCATGGCTTGATAACTCATGTGGTTTTTTTTTTTTTTTTTTTTTGGTGTTGAAGTCCATTGTCTGGATGTGCCACAGATTATTTATCCATTCTCTTTCTGAAGAACATCTTGGTTGCCTCCAAGTTTTGGCAGTTATTAATAAAGCTGTTTTATTTTCATTTGAGTAAATACCAAGGAGCATGATTGCTGGATAATATGATAAGAGTTTTCTTTGTTTTGTAACAAGATGCCAAACTGCCTTCCAAAGTGCCCGTACCATTTTGCATTCCTACCAGAAATGAACAGAGTTCCTATTGCTCCACATTTGGGGTTGCCAGTTTAATGGAATTTGGCCCTCCAAAGATGTGCTTTGTAGTGTTTCTGTCATGACCAAATGACATATTTTTAAAAGGCACTTATCATAGTACTTGACACATTCTAAATGTATTATTGTTATTACCTATTCTTATTCTATTATGCCAGTCAGTGAAAAAAAATCAGTGAAAATAGATTGTTAGACTTTTGTTTCTGGCCATTATGCATTTAGGAAAACAGACTTACCCTCCTTCCATAAACAACTGGAAACTAGGTAATATGCTTGAAATGACTGTTGTTAAGTGTTGGGCCACAGGCTGTTTAAGACTGCAATTCCTGAGAAGGAAACAGATGGAATAAATGCTACCCAACAGTAACCTGGAAGCACATTCCTGGAATGAGGTTTAGGATTTCTGCCTGGAAGTACATTCTGGAATGAGGTTCAGGAAGGTGTTCCCAAGCAAGGCAGGTTGGTCTTAACTGAGTTGAGGAGACAGATATCAGAATTCAAGGAGGCCACATTAGTTGGCTGTTGCAAAGCAGAGTTCTGAACAGAAGAGAGCTAAAGAAAAAAAAAGTTTTGGAAATCTGCATAGGAGTTCAGTTGAGCATTTGTTGCATCCTAAGTTCACATATACTTCACAAGGTCAGGAAAAAAAAAAAAGCCATGAGGGAGCTATAAGCTGAAGATAGCATGGAGATGTTTGAGCTATGCTCAGCCAGAATGGAGAGTCCTTTTGATCACTGAGAAATCATGGACAAACTCAGAATGGTCATGCCTTAGCAGTAGGGTTAAACTACACCTAGAATAAATAGAATAAATATTACTGTTAAACAAAAAATAAAAGCACATCTTTTCATTTAAAAAATTTTTGTTTTACTTAATTTTTTAAAATTTAACTTTTATTTTAAGTTCAGGGTTTGTTCATGCAGGTTTGTTATGTAGGTAAACTTGTGTCTTGGGGGTTTGTTGTACAGATTATTTTATCACCTGTGGTTAAGCCTAGTACCCATTAGTTATTTTTTCCTAATCCTCTCCCTCCTCCCACCTTCCACTCTCGGATAGGCTCCAGCGTGTGTTGTTCCCCTCTATGTGTCCATGTGTTCTGATCATTTAGCTCCTACTTATAAGTGAGAATATGTGGTGTTTGGTTTTCTGTTCCTATGTTAGTTTGCTAAGAATAATCGCCTCTAGCTCCATTCATCTTCCTGCAAAGGACATGATCTCATTCTTTTTTATGGCTGCATAGTATTCCATGGTGTACATGTACCACATTTTCTTTATCCAGTCTATCGTTGATGGACATCTAGATTGATTCCATGTCTTTGCTATTGTGAATGATGCTATAGTCAACATACACATGCATGTGTCTTGATAATAGAACAATTTATATTCCTCTGGGTATATATCCAGTAACCAGATTGCTAGGTTGAATGGTATTTCTGTTTTTAGGTCTTTGAGATATTCCCACACTGTCTTCCACAATGGTTGACCTAATTTACACTCCTATCAACAGTGAGTAATCACTCCTTTATCTCTACAACCTCTGTGGCATATGTTATTTTTTGGCTTTTTAGTACTAGCCATTCCGACTGGTGTAAGATGTATCTCATTGTGGTTTTGATTTGAATTTTCTTTTTTTTAAATTTTGTTTTTTTATTATACTTTAAGTTCTGGAGTACATGTGCCGAATGTGCAGGTTTGTTACATAGGTACACACATCCCTTAGTGGTTTGCTGCACTCATCAACCCATTATCTACATTAGGTATTTCTCCTAATGGTATCCCTCCCCTATCTCCCCACCCCTCAACAAGCTGCTGTGTGTGATGTCCCCCTCCCTGTGTCCATGTGTTCTCATTGTTCAACTCCCACTTATGAGTGAGAACATGTGGTATTTGGTTTTCTGTTCTTGTGTTAGTTTGCTGTGAACGATAGTTAGATACTGGATATTAGACCTTTTTTGGATGCATAGTTTGCAAACATTTTCTCCCATTCTGTAGGTTGTCTGTTCACTCTGTTGACAATTTCCTTTGCTACACAGAAGATCTTTAATTTGTCAATTTTTGCTTTTGTTGGAATTGCTTTTGGTGTCTTCGTCATGATATCTTTGCCCTTTCCTATGTCCTAAATGGTATTGCCTAGGTTGTCTTCTATCATTTTTATAGTTTTGGGTTTTAAATTTGTCTTTAATCCATCTTGAGTTAATTTTTTATATGGTATAATGAATTCAATCTTCTTCATATGGCTAGACAGTTTTCCCAGCACCATTTGGTGAATAGGAAATCTTTTCCCCATTGTTGTTATTGTCAGGTTTGTCAAGTACTAGATAGTTGTAGATGTGCAGCCTTATTCCTGGGTTCTTTATCCTGTTCCATTGTTCTGTGTATCTGTTTTGTACCCATACCATGCTGTTTTGGTTACTGTAGCCCTGTAGTATTGTTTGAAGTTAGATAGTGTGACACCTCCAGCTTTGTTCTTTTTGCTTATAATTGCCTTGGCTACTTGTGCTCTTTTTTGGTTCCATATGGACTTTAAAATAGTTTTTTCTAGTTCGGTGAAGAATGTCAATGGTAGTTTAATGGGAATAGCATTGAATCTATAAATTGCTTTGGGCAGTTATTTTAAGGGGTACAAGAGCAGTTTTTTTTACATGGATATACTGTGTAAGTGAAGTCTGGGCTTTTAGTGTATCCATCACCTGAATAATGTACTTTGTACACTTAAGTAATTTCTCATGCTTCTCTCCCTCCTATCCTCCCACCTTTCCGAGTCTCCAGTGTCTATTATTCCACTTTCTATGTTGATTATTTCACTGTCTATGTACAAATGTAGACATTATTTAGCTCCCACTTATAAATGAGAACATGCAGTGTTTGACTTTCTGTTCCTGAGTTGTTTCACTTAAGATAATGGTCTCCAGTTTCATTCATGTTGCCCCATTAAAAGGCGGGCAAATGACATGAATAGATATTTTTCATGTACCCTAAAACTTAAAGGATAATAATAATAATAATAATAATAATAAAAAGAAGACATATGAATGACTAAAAAGCATATGAAAGAAAATGCTCAGCATCATTAAGTACCAAAGAAATGCAATGGGGATTTCTCAGAGAACTGAAAATAGCACTACCATTCAACCCAGGAATCCCACTACTGGGTATCTACCCAAAGGAAAAGAAATCATATCAGAAAAAGATCTGCACTTGTATGTTTATCACAACACTATTTACAATAGCAAAGACAGGGAATCAACCTAAGTGTTTGTTAACAGATGATTGGATAACGAAAAATGTGAGAGAGAGAGATATATATACACATACATATATATACGCATATATATAAATATATATATACACATATATATACACACACACACATATATCACAGAATACTACTCAGCCATAAAAGTGAATGAAGTCATGCCTTTTGCAGCAACATGAATGGAATTGGAGGCCATTATTAAGTGAAAGAACTCAGAAACTGAAAGACAAGCAGCACATGTTCTTCCTTATAATTGGGAGCTAAATAATGTGTACACATTGACATAGAAGGTGGAATAAGATATTGGAGACTTGGAAAGGTGGAAGGGTGGGAGGGGTCAAGGGATGAGAAATTACTTAATGGGTACAATGCATACTTTATGGGTGATGGATATACTAAAATCTCAGATTTCACCATTATGCAATATATCAGCATAACAAAACTGCACTTGTACTCCCTAAATTTATAAAAAATATCTAAACATTGAAAAGTCACAGTAAGTATATAGTATTGTAATCTTACAGGACTACAGTCATATATGTAGTCTGCTTTTGACCAAAATAGGCAATGCATGACTATACTGGCAAAAGGATAGACCGATAGAGCAACAGAACTGAATAGAGTCTAGAAATAGACCTGTACACATAAAATCAGTTGATTTTCAATAAAGAAGCCAAAGTAATTGAATAGGGAATGCCAAAATAATTGAATATACATATAAAAACATATAAGTCTTATATGATTATGATATGCTCTTATCATATACATAAATTAACTCATAGATCTAAAGGTATAAAACTTGTTGAAGAAATTATATGGGGAAATCCTCACCAAACTGTGACAGTAATGATTATCCAACAAAGATGAACCAGAAAATAATTGGTAAATTAAACTTCATAAAAATTATAAACTTTTGCTGTTATAAAGATATCATTAAGAAAATAAAAGTCAAGTTATAAAATAGGTGAAAATATTCACAACACATATGTTTGACAAAACTTGTATCTAGTATGTATAAAGAACTGTTACAACTCAGTAATAAGACAAATAGTCCAATCAAAAGTGGCAAAGGATTTGAGCAGACACTTCAGAAAAGAAGATATTTGAGTGGTTCATTAGCACATGAAAAGCTATTAGGAAAATTCAAATTCAAATTATAAGATACCACTACACATCTACTAGAATGACTAAAATTAAAAAGACTGACAATACCATACCAAGTACTGGTAAAAAGGTAGAGAAAGTGGAACTCATTGCTGGATGGAATATAAAATGGAATAACCATTTTGGAAAATAGTTTTGTAGTTTCTTATAAAATTAAACATTACACTTTAGCATAAAAATCAGCAATTATTCTCAGTATTTATCCTTAGGGAATAAAAATTATATATCCACACAAAACTTTAAGTACATAATTATAGCAGCTTTATTCATAGTAGTCCAAACTGGGAACAATATCTATGTCTCATCAACTGGTGAAAGAATTTTTAAAATTGTGGCAGAGACATTTGAACCAGGGAGACTCCATCTTGAGTAGGGTCTGGGTAAAATAAGGCTGAGACCTAATGGGCTGCATTCTCAGGAGGTTAGGCATTCTTAGTCACAGGAGGTCTGCATAAGATACAGGTCACAATGATTCTCCTGATAAAACAGGATGCGGTAAAGAAGCCAGCCAAAATCCACCAAACAAAAGATAGCTATGAAAGTGACCTCTGACTGCCCTCACTGCTCTTTATACGCCAATTATAATGCATTAGCATGCTAAAAGACATTCCTGCCAGCACCATGACAGTTTACAAATGCCATGGCAACATCTGGAAGTTACCCTATATAGTCTAAAAAGGGTAGGGAACCCTCAGTTCCAAGAAATCCCTTCCTCTTTTCTAGGAAACCATGAATAATTCACCCCTTGTTTAGCATATCATCAAGAAATAAGTATAAGTATACTCAATCTAGTGGCTCATACTGCTACTCTGCCTATGGGTAGCCATTCTTTTATTTTTTTACTTTTTTAATAAACTTGCTTTCTCTTTATGGATTCACCTCGAATTCTTTTTTGTGTGAGGTCCAAGAACCCTCTCTTGGGTCTGGATCAGGACCCCTTTCCGGGAACAGTATATCCTATGTAAAAAGGGAGAAACTACTGATTCTCACAGCATCATGGATGAATCTCAAAGGCATTATGTTGAGCAGAAGCCAAAGAATACATGCTCAGTTATGTGAAACTCTAGAAGGAACAAACCTAATCTGGAAATAAGCAGATCAATGGTGGCCTGAGGCTTCAGTTGGTGAGGCTGTGTACAAGGGGGCATCAGAAGCTTTTGAAGAGTGGTGGCAATGTTTTGTATCTTGATTATAGTGCAATATTGGTTACACAAATGTATCCATTTATCAAAACTCATCAGTTTGTCTATCCATTTATCCATCTGAAATGAAGTTTTTTATTTTATGTAAATTAACCTCAATAACGTTAATTACTAGAGAAAAACCAAAAAGCAAAATCATATGAGCATTTGACTAAACTTTAACCTGCAGGCTAATTCTTTAGGATTAATGAAAAGTAGAAACTGTTTGGAATCTTAAAACTTTATAATATGCTTTCACTTAATCCCCATACTAAACCATAATTGTATATTTTAATTTTTCTTATTTTATTAATAAATAAATCCTTGCTAAGGATAAATAAATTGCCCCGTCTTCCACAGTTATTAAGGTTTGAAACATCCGTCTTCTTTGTTCTTCCTACTGCTGTAATGTCAGCCTTCTGACCCATTCCTGGAAGGGAGAACAGAGGACTCTACAGTATGAACTAATTTTAAAAGTCATCCCCTCTCCTCCTTGAGAGAAATCTATGGCTTTTGAAGGCCTGAACATTCTGCTTCTAATTTTAGATAAAGCAGACTAAGAAAGAGGGGTAAGAAAGAACATGTAGGTGAGGTAGCAACATAATAGGAAGAGACCCGAAAGAAGGGCCTTTGAGGTTCCTCCTTAAATTAGGGTGTTATGATTTAAGCAAACACTAATAACATTATTTGTCCTTGGGACTTAATTAAAATCTCAAGTAACTTTTACTTAGGAAGTTGTACAGAGAAGAATAATTTTGGAAATGCCTTAATGGTTGAAGAGAAAGTAACATTAATTCTCTAATATTTATTTAACCAAGTGTTTATTTGATGCCTCCTGATAGATCTTCTTTTTAAATAAAGTTGAATATATAGTTGGATCAGAAGAAATATGATAATATTTTATTGGAAAAGTTCTAAAAATTGTTATTGACTAACTCTGTTCTTTACTCTCATTAGGTTAGCAGTGGTGGAATTCTAGGCTTTCTATTTATCTGTCTGTCCATCTACCATCTGTCTATCTATCTGTGCATCTATTTATCTTATTTAATCCCCACTAGATTAAATGCATATATACATTATTATCCTGAGTTTACACATGAAAAAATGAAACAATGTGAATACATGTACTACTTATATTGTTTAATTTTCTGTAATGAACACCTGCTGATTATGTAATAAAAAAGTTGAACATACTTACTTAGTTTCTGCCATAAAGTTAGTTAAATCTAATTTTTAAATTTTATGAAATTTTAATGGAGCAATTTTTAATACTTGAAAGAACTTTAATGCTTCCATTTTGAACATATTTCACTTTAAAGGAGGGAATAATTTTTATAAAGTTGATTGTAAAATGACTTTTTATTAGTAGAATTCTCTTTTTTCAGTTTTTAATATTAAGTTAGAATCTGTCTTTTAAAATGTTTTGAGGTATGAAAAAAGAAAATTATTCTTAAGTTCTAACTTCTAAAACCATATTTTGCAAGGAAAAGCAGTAAAAAAATATAGTGTTAGTAGAGAAAGGAGTCTTCAATGTTATGAAGGACAGAGCTGGAATTTTACAGAGGTTAACTTCCTAATTCACACAGCAGGCTACTAATGGCAGAGCCTTTCCACTCTGCCACACCACCTTCGTGATACTAATAAAACCATCAAATTTGCAGAATGGGCATGCAATGTACCTTGTTTTGTTTATTTGTTCACAGTAGCATTCATGTCTAAAAATACAACCAGCAATAGTCAGGAATAAGATGCACATAATCTAAACACCTGATCTACTTTTTACCAACCACCATAACACTGGCCCCACCTCCAATAAACTGTTGCAAAGCAGGATACAAATCTACTTACTTAGCTGGATCTGTTTTCACTTGTGATACTGCTATCTTGTAGAAATAAACAGGTTGTTCTGGATTGAAGTAAGGAATAGGCATAAGCAAAGCATCACCAAAAATTCTAATTGCTATAGTGAATTCACTAATTGAGGGAGTCATTCACTAGCATGGACAGAAGACTAAGTTAGATTTTCAGCAGATAAGATAGGAGTGTGGAGCTAAATTACTAGAACTTCTTCCTGAGTGTCTCTGAAATACTGGATCTGTTTTCTTCAAAAATGTTTAAATTTGCTCCATGATAAATTTTGTCACCGTTATCACCTAGCTCTCATACTTATAAGATAAATATGGAATCTGAAACACAATATCTAAGATTATTTAGAGTTTACCTTTTGGAATATGTAAGGCATTCCTCATTTGAGCAAGTTTCTGAAATAATACTGAAAATATTTCTGCCACTGAAAAATATTGCTAAGAACTAGCTTTAGAAATTAGCTTCTCTCCTGTCTCCAGCTAAGCCACTTTATCTTCAGAAACATACATTTCTGAATCCTAATTTGATGAAAACCATTCTAAAAATGTGAAATCACAGTGAAGGTTGTCTCTGAACATTTGGCTCTGCTACCTCATGAGAGTGTTTCTCATGCAATTACATACAGTGATTCAGGCTGACGCTTGAGTTGGACCACAGTTTTCATCAGGATTTTCAATATTCTTGAAGGTTAGATAAATCTTAGGAAACCTGTAGTTGACATATCCAATTACCTCTTTGCTATAGTTTGTAGTGACCAAGGCTGATGTTAGTCTTTCCTCACAGAGAAGGGGGAGGTTAACTATGATTAGATATACAAATAGGATGTAAAATTTAATGTTTGGTTTAGTTCCTATGAACTTATCAGTTATACCTAAATTATTGGGGGTAAAGAAGATATAACAGTATTTTGGAAAGTTTCTTTACTTCCTAAAGAAGCGCAAGGCAGGAAATCCCATTACTTGAGTTTGTATTTATTTAAATTATTCATCTGATGTTATCTGCATGTAAATGGAACAGAAAAACTGGCCTTTCTTCAATGTAATGAAATCCTTAATCAAACCAGAATTCAGATAAACATAACATTCAATTAATTTTCTCTCTTTTACTTCCTCCCCCCCTTGCTCTTCCTCCCTCCCTTTTTTCTCATTTCCTCCCTATTCTTTCCTCCCTACTCTTTCTTCCCTTCCTTCCTGCCTGCCTGCCTCCCTCCCTCCCTCCCTCTCTTCCTCCCTCCCTCCCTCTCTCCCTCCCTCCTTCCCTCCCTCCCTTCCTATATTTTTCCCTTCAATTTTTCTTATTTTTTTAAAGAAAATACTTGAATGAAGAGAAAGAACAAAATGATAATATGGAAAACTTAAACATAAAAATAATATAATCTTCGCGCAAAGTCTTGGGGTTAGTAGCTTCTGACAGGGCCTGTTTATCTTGGCAACACCTTCAATGTTGTCCCAGGAAAATCAACTTCATAATGAAAACTTTAGGACCTGTAGGTTCCAGAACACATGTGATTCTTTGATCATCACAGATATTTACCAAATAGGAGTGTGTTTCCATATATAACATTTTTTAAATGAAAATGTATAATAGTTCTCGTTATTTCCCAATTAAACAACAAATCACAGTTTTATTGCCTGTTTAAATTAAGTTTTTAGCTGTAATGCACTTTAGACCACATCTCATGTGGATCTTTAGAGATAAATATACCTGCTTGGAAAAGGAAAGACCACTGGTTTGAGAAAAATGCTCTTTAGAGATGATACTCTCTTCTGATATGAAGGGGAAATGAGCTTTACATTTATCTGATTTTTATGTCATATCTAACGTTCCTAAGTCAAGTTGTTCCAACAGTGTTGTAGGATCATATATTCAAATTGTCATTATAATTCGATTTGTGGGAAGACTTTAGAGAGGAATGACTCCAGGAGGAGTTAGAAGTGTGGCAGTGCAGGTGAAGCTCGGGCATGGGGCTACTAGATTAGGAATGCCCTGCTGAGAAGGAGATGCTTTGGCGAAGCTGCAGAAGAGCTTATCACCAAAGCAACTGCAGTGAGAAGATAGTAGATTATTGAATGTGGCATTTTTGGAGGGTCATCCACATTTAGGAGGGTGCAGAAGAAGCCATCCAGAGTGCCTACCAAGGAATCCCAATGATAAACTTGTAATAACCACAGAGTGACTGAAATGAAGTCAAGGTCCTCAACTCTTTTTCCCAGCCCCAATTCACCTGCAGTACATTCTTAATAATGAAGGGGCCTATTATGGTGGGGATTCTCGGCAGGGTAAGGCAGGGGTAGGAAGTTTAGAGTGAATCAGAATCTAGGGGAAAGTCTTGTGTTGGTTTAATTATGTCCTGGCTTGGGAGTGGGAGTGGTGAGGGGGTGGCTGTCATTGAAGCCATTGTTTAAATGAGAAGAGCTGTATCATCATTCTGCTCCAAAAGAGTATTGTATATTAAAGAGGCACTTTGATTAAGCCACTGCCTGAAGGGAGCATGCTTATGTACACTACCTGGTCACTAAAGTACCTTTAAAAAGTGTTGGTTGTTGTATTAGTCCCTTTTCATGCTGGTGATAAAGACATACCCTAGACTGGGAAGAAAAAGAGATTTAATTGGACTTAACAGTACCACATGGCTGGGGAGGCCTCAGAATCATAGCAGAAGGTGAAAGGCACTTCTTACATGGCAGTGGCAAGAGAAAATGAGGAAGATGCAAAAGCAGAAACCCCTGATAAAACCATCAGATCTCGTGAGACTTATTCACTACCACAAGAACAGTATGGGGGAAACTGCCCCCATGATTCAAATGATCTCTTAATGGGTCCCTCCCACAACACATAGGAATTATGGGAGTACAATTCAAGAGGAGATTTGGGTGGGGACACAGAAGCAAACCATATCAGTTGTTCACCAAAATGAATTGCGTGTGGAAGTTTGGGGGCAGAGAAAAATTGCTCTGTGAAATAGAGGGTGGCTTAGGTGTCACATGTGAGGCAATGAGGGGAATCACGATTGGTGTCAATGGGAGGGCAAAACTGGAGAGAACAGGGTGAACAGAAAGTGATTTCTGAAGTAATTTTTAACTTTGTTGAGTATGTCCTACAAAATCTTTAATACATTATTCATTGTTCACTAATGATTTTGTTGCAATTGGGTCATTTTGGGGAAAATGGTAGGAGATGGGGACAAACATTTAATTTCTCTGGGCCTGTTGTCTCACTTGTAAAATTGAGGTATCATTATTCTAATCACCCAATGGAGATAATGAAAATTTTAACTGTCTCTAAAGGAAATTTTTTCAATCCTTGAAATAATTTTCTGAGAATGCATAGCCAATGGGGAAAAATGCTGCCTTCAAAAGGCTCAAATTGAAGAAAGCAAGGGATTTTTCTTTTCACAAAAAATTACTTTTATGGCATGAAAATTATTTTTCTGCCCTTTATAACTATCATTATGCTTTTGTATATTTTCCCAGTATATGTTTGTATTTTGTACAATTGTAAATATGCTATATAAACAATAGTGTCTTCCTTTTTCACTTTCATGTGAAGCACTTATGATAGTATCTATATTTGCATATATCTCTGTATCTCTCTTTGCATCTTCATCTATCTAATTATCAATCTGTCAATAATTTTCTGTTATCTACCAATAATCTCTGTACTTAGCTTTCTAGTACTCTGAAAATTTGTTTTCCTGAAGTCCACTTTCTAGTTCTTATTTAATAACATTTTAATTTCTTTGGTTGTGATCCAGTTTGGTCTAAAGACCACAATAATTAGTGTATTTCTGAGTGCATAATCTTTATAACCATCATTTAAAAATGCTTTCTATAAATCTGAAAAGATCTTCCAGAATGTACTCACATACTCCTCTGTTGTTGAATATAGAGGTGGTAGTAGATTTCACTATTTTAAATAACTCTGTAATATACAACTTTATAACACAACTTTGTTTTTTTGATTATTTCCTTGGGAGACATGCATAAAGATGAAATCAATTGCTATAAAATTTTATGACTTTTTATAACACATAGTGTCAAATTGAGAAAGGCATATATATTCTTGTTTTTATCCCACTATATCAAAGACATTGCTTATCTGTGCTGCAATTTTTCTTCAAATCCTAAAATTTATATGTACATTTTGCAGCTGAAGAAATCTTCATAGACGTATATTTAGTGATAAAGAATGGTTTTGCTGCTCATTTTCTCTTCTTGATTTCCCCACAACTATCCAAAAAAGCATAATGTGTTAAGGTTTATTCCAAATGTAGTACTCCAAATCTTATTTGGTCAATAAAAGTCTAAATGAAAAGGCATTTTCCTGTTTAATTGAATAACCAAACTCTGGTGGGATGATACTTAATCCTCATGTTGCTTGACTGGCTATGTGACTGAATAAATGAATATCATCTACAAATATGACTGATTCTCTTCACTAAGGAAAAAAAAGGAGTTGCAAAATTGACTTCGCTGCTTGCCAGTTGAAGCCTTTCTTCCTCACCCCCACTAAATCCTCTTTCTGGGACCAACGTATCAGCCTAGAGGAATAAAGTTTGATAATGCCAAAAGGGCCAAGAGTGGCTGGCACAGAAATAATTGACTCAAGGGATTGTAAGTTACATCTCATACATCTAAAGCAACAAATCAAAAAAGTTTTATCATTATTTTTGTCTTCCTTTTAGCTGCTAAATAAGCATAATTATTTTACTGCATCTAAAGAGGAGTTGCAATGCTAAAACTATTGATTTTGAGGATTTAAAAGTTTTTACTGGATATAGACTCCTCTTTGAGAAAAAAAGCAGTGTCTTATTTTCCTAAACAGAGTAATATAAAATGAAACAAACAACCTTCTCCTCCCATTACTATCCCTAAACAGACTATAATCATGAATATAGCAATTATTTTCTTTGTAGCAAGAAAGATCAGTGTTGCAAATTTTGGGTCATAGCTGAACATGTAAAATATGTTTTGTAATCAGAAAATTAATTATAAAGTTGAATATTAATACTTAAAATTTATTGAAATTCTGGCAATATAAAATTAGATGCATTGATGCAAATAGATTATAATTTCAAGAGTAAATTTTATTAAATGGTAATAATAAATGATAATAGTAGATGATAATAAAAGGAGGTAGATGATTAGAGTATATTTATGTTGATATCGCATCCTATATTAAAGTGTATTTACAAAATTCGGACTGGATGTTTTAATAGTTCATCAACTTGCGATACAGCATATATTTTAGTGTGCTTTGAAACAGCAGAATAGTTGTTTTTTCATGTGACTTTTGATTAATGTTCTTAAAAAAATAAGCTTGGTCTCACTCATGGCACTTGGATAAAGGTCGTGTTTGATTTTTAGCCTGTGGAATTTGTGGTAGGAGCCCAGCCAAGCATATTGCAAACTTAGCTATAGGCTATTTAGAGAGAGAACAGCAATTGGTGGCAGGAAGGACTTGTACCCCACAATCTGCTACTTAATTTTTCAGTTGTTTGTATGTGGGCCCAAAAATGTAATTCATATTCATTCCATCTTTAGGCTTGAGAGAGTCAATTAGTTGCAAAAATTCCTTAGTGATTAATCATTTGGAAGACAAGTGCTGTCTTTTCCATAAATGTTTATTCTTCATATTACCATGGAAATAGTTCCTTGAAAAATTCACATTTTGAGATTAGGTAGACCTGTGCTGGACTGTCCAGTATAGTAGTCACTAGCCACATGTGGCTATTTATATTTTTACCTAAATTAACTAAAATTAAAGAAAATTAAACATTCAGTTTCTTTGTCTCACTCAGCACATTTTAAGCGCAAATATTCACAAGTGGCGTGTGGCTACTGTATTAGACAATGCAGGTGTAGAGGTATAGGACATTTTGTCATTGCGGACACTATTAGATGGTGAGGAGCTAGACTTTTAAATATTTTACAAAGTATCCCTTTTATAATTATAATCTTATATCTTGCTTGATTTTTAAAATAAAAAAGCAAATAAATGTGAACAAAAATAGTGTGTAATAAATAAAAATGAGTGAGTTACTCTAAAAGCATGAAATTTCACTTTTTACTGTGGCCTATGTGAGTTTATACTAAGATGAAAACAGATTTTATATGTATTGGTATAGCAATACCCAAAAGAAACTTGATGATGTTTACAAGCTGGGCCTAGAGGCAGCATTTGAGTAGGTGCGGACAATACTCACATAGTCACAGGGGAAGGACAATTTCAAGGTGATCTCTGAATTATTAGTCTAGTGAATTTTTTTCCTGTCATCTTAGAATTGTAGTTTTTTTTCTATTTAATTTTTCAAAAGTTATTAAAGAATTAAAAGGAAAAATATGGTGCTCTACCTGAATAATGATAATATTTTGCTTTCCTTTACCCAGTTTTTTTTTTTTTTTGGACAAAGTGGTAATTACATCATAGTTTCTGTATTACAGAAAGATGCTTTCTTAGTCCAGATACTACACAACTATGTCCTATCTAGACTTTACTTGGATTATTTATTTTAAATTTTTGGGATATACATCAAAAAGAAAAAGAAGTCAATACAATTTTAACTTAGTTATGAATAGCAGGTCACAATGTATCTTTATTATTACCTCACCACACACAAGAATCATTATAAACATAAAAGATAAAATAAAATATATTTTGGAAGAAAGCATGAAATAATATCTTTATAACTCTGAGGGTGGGCAAATATTTCTGAATGTAAAGGAAAAAAATGGTAAATGTTATTATGTTGAGCTTAAGAACTTCTGTTTATCAGGACACCATGAAGAGAGTGAAAAGGCAAGACAGAATGGGAAAAAATTTGTAATACATGTAACACACAAAGGATTTGTATCCAGAATATACGAATCAATAAAAAAGGCCAAAATCCCAATAGAAACATGCGCAAAAGTCATAGACATAAACCTCAAAAAGAGGATGTCTAATGCATATAATCAATAAGTAGGAAAAGTTGTTCAGCCTAATTAATTGCCAGGGAAATGCAAATTAAAACTGATTTCATAATACATATATCAAAATGGCAGTGATGAGAAACACTGCAAATGCCAACACTTGCACTTGCTGATTGGAATATAAATTTGATCAAACTCCTTGGAAAGCTATTTGACATTAAAGTTGAATATATGTGGCATTAAAGTTGAATATATTTGGCATTAAAGTTGCAAGGGTATATATATACACCCTTTCACCAGCATTTCCACTCCCAGAGTATATATATATGTGTATATATATACCCTTTCACCAGCATTTCCACTCCCAGAGTTATACCCAATAGAAATGCATACAAATGTGCACTAAAGGCATGCACAAGAATCTTCAAAGCAGCGTTATTTACAAGAGCACCAAACTGGAAACAATCCTCGTGTTCATCAAGAGTAAAATTGATTCATCTTGATCTATTTCTACAGAGGAATACTACACAGCAGTGACAATGAATAAACTCTAGAGTTTTTGGCAGCATGGATGAATCTCATAAAAATAGTATTAGGTAAAATAAACAAGACACAGGGTACATAATTTATGAATCTATTTATATAAAATTCAAAAATCATGCGAGCCAATCTATGGTATTAGCTAACTAGGGTGACTGGTACTCTTGGAGGAATAATGATTAAAAAGAGAGTGGATACATGGGTGTTAACTCTGTGTACACTTATGATGAACACTTTTCTGTGGGTATGTAGTTTTTAAAATAAAGACAATAGAAAGTTTATTTACAAAATTATTGAAAAAGGAAAATTAATGTATGATTTTGTCACAGAGATTTACACCTGTGCAAAGGCCTTTGACAAAAGTCCTGTTGTTAAGTGCATCCAAAAAGATAAAGGTAGAAAGCCTGATTATTAATGTCCACTTTTCTCTTGTGAGAGGATCTACAGAAAATAAGACCACCCTACGTAAATATGAACAAAAAATCTTCCTCGGGCTTCAGAAGAATCTAATTGGTTCTCAGAAATCATAAAGGAAAATCTAATTGGTTCTAAGAAAACATAAAGGAAAATCTAATGTAGCCCTCAGCAGGGCTTGGGTTTTCCAAGTCCTATGAGAGGGTCACAGAGTCTTCTGGTCATCTCAATTCCAAGGACAAGGCACTCAGGTGACCCCGAAATCAACAGTATAGGCAGGAGGAGAAAGACAGACCTGATTTGAGAATGTTTTCTTTTAATACGTACCGACCTCAGTGACCTTTGAGGGCCGTCAGAATGATGGCCAGAGGAAGTGTTGGAGCATATGCTTACTCATGATACATGGACGTCAGTCCAGAGAACTCACAGGGGTGGTTATAAAATGTCCTGAGATCACTGTGGGCCTCTTTCCAATGACATGTCAAGCTGCATGGGCCTGAGCATTTTGTACTTACATATGTATACACATGTATACATGCAGTTTGTGAATGTATTCAACGAACGATTAAGGGGGGTCTGTTTTGTGCAAGTCATTTGTAGAGAAGGCAAAGTGGACCTAATGCTGCTGTTGGCAATTACATATATTTTGAATTCTCTTGGGATAAAATCATGCTACCAATATTTTTTGTAGTGTCAAAAATTTGCTAGTGAAAAACTGTATGGTCAGTTAAGTCCAGAAAACTAGACTAGAACTCCTCGACTGCATTCCTCACAGTTTATATACTTTATGCCAAGAGAAGTTAAGTTCATTAGCTTCTAGGATATTTCTAAGTATTAATGTACACAAGCAGAAACAAACACTGCTTAATTTTCTCTGAAACTAGCTGAAGGGCATTTACAATAGGAAATCTTCCTCCTAGAAGAAATCAGAAAAAAAAAAGTTTTAAACAAGAATTTTTATTTTGAAAAGGTAAATTGCAGAAGGGTTTAAGAAGAATCACTAAAGTGCATGAGGAAAGTATTTGAAATAATTCCAAATTATTAAAAGAACAGAGCACTTTTTATTACTTTGCCAAAAGAAAGATTATTTTGTTGTTTGAACGACTTGACTCATTAAAATCTACTTATATAGGTGATGAATTTTTTTTGGGTGAAAAGCTCTCAACTTTTAGATAGAGAAACATGATAATTCTTTGAATACATCTGTCCATGAGGTAGGAGTCCATGAAGAAGAAATTTTAGCCTGAGTAATATGTTTCATCTATGAATATTGAAAATGAACCCCATGAGGCCCACATTTAATCTACATTCACTGAAAACACTTGTACCTTTTACACTCTGCTTATTCATGCAACTGGATTAACTAAATACATAAGCTGCTGCTTTCAGCTCTGGTCCTCCTGTTTTCTGCTGGTAAAGGTCACACTGACTCATACATGAAACCTTTTGTTTATATCTCAGAGGTAGCTGACCCTGTTGCACCTGCTTTTGAATATCTGGCAAGAGACAGGCTTGCAAATGAATATGGCTCTTTCAAGAGGTTGCTTATTTTAAAATGAAATTAGCATTTCCATAGGTGCCAAACTGCTGGCAGAGGAGAATGGAGACCTCTGTGTAAGTGAAGACAGGTATATTGTGGAATTGTGGCAGCATCTGCATGTTCACCTTACCCTATAAATAATGCCTCTAAACGATTGCTGAATGAATGAACAAATGAACAAAATAGTTATCTTTGAACCTTTTTACCTAATTACTAACATTTTATTTTGTTTATACAGACCTATTCTGTAACTAGGTAAAGGAGGAAATGTGATTTAAGCACTTCCCTTTTTTTCATAATACCCCTTACCCTTCCCCAAATATCAACCATGTAGGTTACATGGACTAAAGTCATTACTGTGACAGTAACTGATATTCAATCAGTATAATTAGCTTCCTTTTGTGGTAACTAGTGCTTAAATCTTTCAAATGATATGGAAAAAATCAAAAGGGTATACCAGATTAAACGAGGAGGTGGGGAGGCACTGAATGCAATACTTTGAGGTTAGATTTCATTCTGTGATCCAGTGAAGAACGAGTGGATATCTGGGAAAGAATACCATCAACAGATGTGTACACTAGAAAGAAAGTTCTGGTGACCGTAAGTGTAACTGATTGGGAGAGATTCTAGCGGCAGGATGTTCAGTTCAGAAGTCATCTCAATAATACCGGCAAAAAGACAATCTCTGTTATTAGCTGTTAGGATAATGGTTACCCTTATGGGCAGTAGAGACTGAGAGAGATTACAAAGGGAGTCCTAGAGTGCTGGTGAAATTCAGCTTCCTGATCTTCGTTTTGGATATTTGGATTTATTCACTTGCATAGATCCATTGCAAATAAAGCTGTATATTTTGTGTGTCTTTCTGTATGTATACTTAATAAAAAAAAGTGTAAAAGAAAAATAATGACACCTGAATCACTGCAGGAGGAGTGAATAGCATAAGGTCATTTGCAGAGATAGAATACCACAAAGATTTGCACAATTACTGAAAGAGGAAAATAAAGGAGAGAAGAAAATCAAAGGTGACTTCAAGATGTCTTAGAAATAGAAGATATTTCATTTATACAATTAGAAATCTCATGAGGAAGAACTTCTTTTCGGAAGGAAGTTAATGAGTTCAATATTGGATATTTGAGATGCCAATGAGATAGTTAGATAGGACTAACAAATAAGCAAATGTGAATGTTGCTTGGAGCTCAAATGAGAGTTAAAAATGGAGGTTATTGGAAGTTATACAGACAGAAAAAACAGTTGAAATAGTAAAAATAAGAAGATCCCTAAGAGAGTAAGGAACAAAAGAAAATTGAGCACTAAACCTAGAAAACCGTTTCTGTTTCAAAATTTTACTTTATTATAGCCTAGTTCATGACATAGTAATTCTGGAATAAAATGTGTAAAATATATAGTTTTTTTATTGTGATGAGGTTTTAAGTCTTTTTATTCTTTGTATTTTTCAAATTGTCTTTAGTGAAAACATATTGTTTTTGTAGTTACATAAGAAAGTTACACAATGAAAAAATATTTCGTGTGGAATGACAGGATACTGAGATAGCAGAGTTGTCTGGATAATATCTGACAACAACAATTACCCCATGATTTATGACTATATTTTTTTCTAGAGAAATGTATATATTTTAAACTTTAATGTTTAAATTTTTTTCTGAAAAAAAATTTAACTAAATTAGGTTAGTGACTTTTGGACATACCAGATTAACCTCACGATTTGCACCTTCTTTGTGGTCATTTTTATCAATTTATATATGTTTAAGTAAGGGAAATATAGATATATTCTCAGTGCATAATCTATAAAGAGTAAGAGACATAATACTAACAAAGTATTATTACAATAAAATAATTTAATTAGAATACATAAGTTTTATTTTAAAATTCAGATGTGCTATTTTTTGATTTAGTCCTATTTCAAATGTATTAATTAGTTTATTAATTGAAAGAGGTCTTATAAAGGATTAATGGAAAAGTCACATTGTTAAAATAAATTTTGTGAACTGTTTTAAAAGGTTTCACTTATTAATATAAACTTTCTGGAAATTGTTGCTGTTATATAATATGCATAAATCTACTCTGTGAACACTGTAAATTTAACCTGACAGTCATAATTTCTTTTAAGCTGATATATGTGCTGTGATGACACCATTTAAAACCATGTGACACTTGTGTTGACAAGGGTTTGTTTTAGCTGTCACATGCTAGAGATCAGTGACATACACCTACCTTGACAAAGAGCTTTGTGGAGACACTACATCTGCTATCTTTATCTAAATAAAACATAGAAAGGCTGGTTTTCTGCAGCCATTCAGCCCTAGAAAGGAAAGTTAGTTCATCACTTGGTGTATGTTTGAGGTGTGGAGAATATTTTCTTTGAGATTACATGGTAATATGTGTGCTTTGTAATAAAAAATATTTGTTTAGATTATTGGTTCTTGGAGAGCAAAATTTATTTTATATTCTTTAATATCACCTGATACAACATGCTGTTACATTCCTTGAAAGACGTGCTCATTACTTGTTATAACAAGGGAAACTGATTAATATTTGCAACATTTTACTTCTTTAAGAAAAGTGTTTTTATATTTTTATTCTTCCATAAATATATATAACCCTTGAAACTAGGGGACCAAAAAAATTTATTTGTTGTACCAAGAAATATTAATAATCTTGGATTAATATAGATGATGACTATTTAAAAGACAAATTGAGTTTTCCCTTTAATTGGGTAAAATGATTTTTTATATTCTTAGAAGGATAAGATTATAATATGCATTTCTCTCATGGTCTGTTCCTTTCAGTGCCTAAGATTCCATAATATTCATTATGGAATTCCTACATATGGAAAGAATATCCTAATTTCAACCCCCTATTCATTCTCACCCTTGTCCGTGTTTTTTTGAAACCCTTCGATATAATGAACACATTCATTCCTGGCCCCTCTTTGTTTCTGAGGCAGTTGATGGACTCTTCTTCAGGCAATGACGATTCAAGATGTCGGGAGAAACAAAGCCAGGACTGTCACTAGCCTGCCTTTCAAAATGTTCCAATCACATATTAATGCTTTTCCAAATAGATGTTGGACAAATCCATTTTGACCCAGAACCAGAACAATGAAGCCAAATCTAGAATCATCCATTCTGGCTAAGGTGGAACCACTGGCAAATACATTTTTCAAAATTTCGTTTTGTAAGGAATTAAATCCAATTCCTTTCCACATGGAGAAAAGCCAGTAATGAAAGCTGATGATTGTAAAAGTGAGACCAAAGAGCCACAGGACATATTTATTTTGGAAAGAAAGTTAAAAGACTAAGAAGTTAGGCCATAAAATATTTTACACCGGTTTAGATTAAACTAACAGTATAAAAAAATAAATATTTTGCATTTTTATGCAGATGTCCAAGATAAAAACAGCTGTTGTACTAAGAGAAAACTTAAGATTTCTGGAGAAAAGCATCCATAAATGGCTCCTGCATAAATGGTTCCTGAAGTATATGCAAAATGGGAAGTGGCAGCACTTACAAGATTTTTTAAAAAGCTTTATTTGAAGAAAATATATTCTCAAAACCACTCAGTCAGGTTGATGTCTAAAACAGAGGTCAGCAGTCTCTCAAATGTGGTAGGTAATTGCTTTCTGGATTCCAAGGGAATGGTGGTTAGGGATAGAAGTGACTGGAGCAAAGAAATTTGCTGTCAGTTGTTTTGTCTCTAGGTGGTGCATAATAATAAAGTCAGTGTAGTTTCTAACAAAGTGCAGAGAAGAGGATGTGGTAGCCCCATCTGGCTCTCATGCTACTTCATGTGGTATCGCAGGAACCCCATACCTGTCAGATTCCAACAGGAAATAGATGGCACATCCAAAGTAAGAAAATTAGACAGGTATTTACTTAAAAATGAGTGATTTATCCTCTGTAGCTGTAGGAAAAATTCATGGGATACTGCAGTAACCTGGGCTGATTCTAGCTGCACTATTATCACACCTAGGTGGGAAGGGATGTGCGGAGGGATGGTTTCTTGGAATCTGAAAGGACAGACTCATGTGGATTACGAGGCCTTGAGAGAAGCAGTGGCTTTCAGTGGGGTGACACAATTATCTCCAAGATAACTTACAAGATAGGGCCAAGGGAATAAATTCCATGGCCTTGCTTTGCTCTCTCCCTCTGATCTCCTGCTGAGGCTCCACATTGGCTGAGTTGAAATCTAACTGGAAGCCAGAGGGTGGAGGTGATGACATGGGGAAAAAGGGGAGTGTTGATGGAGTCCATTGGAGATCCAACTCCAAGGCAGATTGTAGGTGAACCAGGTGTGGTGGCTCATACCTATAATCCCAGCACTGTGGGAGGCCAAAGTGGGCAAATTGCTTGCGCCTAAGAGTTTGAGACCAACCTGCATGACATGGCAAAACCCCATCTCTACAAAAAATACAAAAATTAGCAGGGCATGGTGGTGCGTGCCTGTAGTCCCAGCTACTTGGGAGGCTGAGGTGGGAGGAACACCTGAGCCTGGGGAATTTGAGGCTGCAGTGACACGTGATCACCACTGCACTCCAACCTGGGCAACAGAGCAAGAGCCTGTCTCCAAATAAATAAATAAAGTAGAGGGTAGAGAGCAGGTGGAGAAGGGTAGAGAGTAAAACTTGAGGGGTTAATTGAAGACAACTGGCACTGAACACTAGCTGCCAGTGACCAGATGAAACTAAAAGATTCTGCTTCCCAACCTCACCTCAGGGATCTACTTATTTTTTTCCTTTTCCCCTTGTGCCTCAATTAAACCAGCTTACTTCCACTTATTCTATTATGATTTTTATTCATAATATAACCCTTTATGAATTTGAAGATAACAATTTCTTCTACTTTTCTTGTTAGTATCTTGAACTTAATTTATATCCCAAACATCTATTTTCTTTCTCTCTGACTGCCCTCTGGAGTCTCTGAAAAATTTTTATCTGTTAAAAGTAATGTTTGGTATTACACATACTTCAATTGTTATATGTGTTTGCCCACACACTTGTGTGTGTGTGTGTATTACTCAAATTCTAACACATGTCCCCAACACATGTAAATACAAGAAGCTCTTTCTCATCAAGACCATTTTGAATTGTAGTTCAAGAATTAACAGTCTGACCTAGTTTAGTAACACTTGTAAATTTAAGAGCATTTTCCTCATTCATTTTCTGGATTATCAAATAGGAAGATTGAAAAAGCTCAGCCTCATGGCTGACACTTCTGAGCCTTCAGTTGATATTATATGGTGTGGAACTCTTTTTTAGATATGATCTTGAAACTAGACATTGACTGTATCAATATTAGAATGGTCAAGATTATCTCATTCTAGTTAGAGATGAAAAGTCTTTAGGGCTGGGACCAAAGTTTGTTTCTTAGAATAACACTAATTCTGATTACTTACCCACCCTAGGCTACCTACTTTGTGACTACTATAGAGTGAAATAGTTATAATATGGTTTTCTCTTCACAATATTATATTCTTTTTAATAAAATTTTTAAATAGAATTTTCTAGGATGGACCTAGTCCTAGAAAAACTTTATTTATTTATTTTTTAAGAGACAGCATCTGTCTCTGTCACCCAGGCTGGAGTGCAGTGGCATGATCATGGCGCACTGCAGCTTTCAAACCGCTAAGCTCACATAATCCTTCTGTCTTGGTCTCCTGAGTAGCTGATTCTACAGGCACGTGCCACCATGCCCAACTACTTAAAATTTTTTTAAAAACATTTTTTTGTAGAGACAGGGGGTCTCGCGTTTTTGCCCAGACTGGCCTCGAAATCCTGGCTTCAAGCATTCCTCCCACCTCAGCCTCCCAAAGTGCAAGTGTGACCTGCCATGCATGCCCAGTCTCTGAAAAACATTTTTTTCAAGACTTTGGTTAATGTACAGCCTTGACTCATCAATTTTCACATGATTCAAAAGTTGTGTAACAGACACGGTTAATGCCCCTTGGATCCCTTTCACCAGGTCTGTCTCTCAGCTTCTCTGTGCATTGCTGCTAAACACTTGTACCTGTCATCTCCAGGGGCTTTCTTTTAAACACTGGAGACTTCTTGCCCACAAAGACAGCAAAAAGGCTGCAAAGTTTAGTAAATATCATTATTCAATTTAAATATGTATAAGTAAATTGTGATAATTTCTGTGTAATAGAAGTACAGAGTTTGGGTCCTGGTACATAATAGTCTAATTTCTATTTATGACAAACAGTGTTTAGTGAAGAAAACAGAAGATATATTATGCATTTTAAGCAGAAAATGATTTACATACAGTCAAGTATAATGGTAATTGTTAGATGAGCTGGGGAAATGGAAGCCAGGCTGGTCTCCTAGGAGTGACTCATAGAATACCATGGACTCACCTGTTAAAGGAGCTATTATCTCTCCTTTAATCAAGAAAGATGGGAAATAAGGGGATTGTCATTGAAAAGAGTGAGTTCTAGAACATGCTACAGCAGCTGCAGTCAGGATCCAGAAGGAACAATTACTGCAACTGCCTGAACACTCTATGTGGAGCCCAGCTGCCTCAGTTATAAGTGTCTCTCAATACTCGTGAGGTTGGTGATTGGATGCTGGAATCTCTGTAAACATTCCTGGCAACAGAAAACAGAAGCGATATGAAGGTGGCCTCCACTTCATTTATGCATTCCAAATATCTCATGATAGCTTTTAACTGACAGATCTGTTTTTCAGCTAAAATTCTAACTGCAAGAACATCTGAGAAATGAAGTTTTAAGATTTCTACTCCTTGGAGTACTGGACAACATACTTGAAGGAGGTGGGAATAATTGCTGAGTGCCAATCAGGGCTGTTATGCTGTATAACTCCAAGTGGCGTCATTCATAATGCAAGTGGTGGCCTGGCAGTGCCAATTGACCATATCACTCACAATACCAATTAAAGATCATCTGGAGTCAAGTGTTTAATTTCAAGTATCACATTTAAAAATACATGTTAAAAATAGTGTGTGTTCCAGGCTAGCTATCAAGACGGTAAGGGATTTTAAAATCACATCAAAAGATGAAAGAAGTGGAAATGGAAATTAAAATAGCAATCTATAAGCATTTGAGGAAGCAGGTGTAGACTTGTTGTGAGTTTCAGTGTGTGGCAGAAAGGTCAGTACAGATACGTTAACAATGAAGCAGGTTTTAGGTTGAGATTTTCATTTGAAATTTCATGTAATATTCCTTTAAATATAAGATTCTATGACTGACCTTTTCTAGATATTCACAGATAGATCTAGAGTCTCTGGACACTACTTGGAAGATTCAACGTATGATTTTAACAACTCCTTCATTTTTATTATTTTTTAAAATTAATTCTATCGTCAGTTCTTAAAAAAGGGTATGTAATATTTTCATCTCTTTTACATCATTACTTGTATTTTATTCAAAAATTCAGTTTTCCTTCTCTTGTACTTAAACAGTGGCTTTAGATCCTACAAGGTTTCAAGAGGAATATGCTCTAAAATTAATAAGACTTTATTCATTAATATTTTTATGTTTTTTTGAAAATATTTAAGTGTTAGGAAACAAATATTACAGATGAATTTGGAAAAAAATAAGTGAGAGCATGGATTGGCAGTTTGGGAAATCGACAATGAAAATGAATTTTAACAGGAAAAAATGCAAAAAAGATTAATAATTTGAGAAATAATAATCCCAAACTCAAATATTTTATGAGCAGAAGACTACTGTATTGCCAAAAGAGACATAGATGAAACCAGAGGGCAAATGATTTTGCCATGTGTGGTGTCAATAAATTAAGACTGATATAACTTTCGCCTGCTAAGGAAGGATCCTCATAGACAAGGTGGAGATGGTTTTACACTTTCAACAGTTCAATTGTCAGCTTTGAGCAACTGAATTCTAGAAATAAATGACAGAAAAGTGAGAAGGTTTAAGGAGGCCTGAAGATAGAGACACAGGAACAATAGAGAAATTGTATACTTCAATGGGTTATATTTAAAGTAACTTTTTTAGATGAAAACTCATGGGTCGGGCAACAACTAAAATTAATTCCCATCCTTTAGAGGAGAAATAGGAAAATAAACATTCATACCAAGTCAATAATTGCTTAAATAAATTACATATCTCATAATTTCTAATATACATTACTTGTGAATGGAAGAAAACTATATAAATAATACTTAAAACTATGCATGCAAAATAGGACAAAATTTAAATGACTAGTATGTAGACAAAGTTGGGATTCAAATACAGCAGCTCTAATTTTGGTAATCTGTGCAATTTGAATACAATAATTTTTTTTTCTTGAAAATTAAGAGCACTTTTCATGGTATACTTTACTCTCATTTCGCCAATTGACAACTCTCAACCATCATACCATAAATTGTGCACTGTGTTCCTAAGTACCAGCATTTTTCATATGTTGAACAGAGCCTGTTCATTGATTGTTGTGTGATCCTGAAAGTAATTAGCTTAACTACTTACCCTTAGGCTGTATCTCTTCTTGATGGCAAAACATTAGAAACAGTGAATGTTTTGATTAGAATGTTTTGATGGGCCAATGTATTTTCCCACACAACAGTTGCTTAAATAGACAATGGTGACCAGCACAGATGAAGAAGGAGAGGTGGGCAGCTCTCCATTAGGCCAGAGTTTATCAGCTTGTTGATGTGACTTTGGGATATGAGATTTTCCCCGTGGAAAAAGCAGAGGAGACCTACTCTGAGGGAGGTTGGCTAGTGCACTGCAAAGTCAATAACCATGTGGCCATGTACCTATGTATACATCACTTACCATGTGCCAGGCACTCTTCTATATGCTATGCATGTCATCATTAATTTTCTCAGATTTCTGAAGTAGATATTATTATATCATCTTCATTGTACAGCAAATGAAATTGAAGTGCAAAGGGGTCAAGCAACTCACACAAGATACAATAATCAAACCCAGGATTTTAACCATTGATTGAACTCTATTGCCTCTATTACCTGGCATGAAAAAGAGATCAAGCAGTATTATTACTTTATCATTGTAAACAGAAATGTCTGCTTATATTTAAAATAGAAAAAAAAAATTCTGGATCTTGTTGCTTCACAGGTGATTTGTTATTTCAATTTTTAACTGATAGACTATAGAGATTTTTCCCAATGAATTGATGTGAGGAGACATAAGGTAGGTTGGAGTTATTGACGCTTCCTTCTTATTTGAAGATGTGGCTAGAGCAGAAGATAGCAGGGAGCCTATCGCCATTTTCTTGCTGGCAGAGCCATACTTGTCATTCAGTTTCATCCAAGAATCCATCTGGTACTGTAAATAGAAGAAATAACTTGATCAATAAAAAAAATCCTCTGTGGTAGGGTAACTAGGTCCTTGAGCCAGACTTGGGCTTTATTGATTTGTCCACCTTATTGAAAATTTTAAAAATATATATTTTTAATAGCATGTAGACCCAGCTGGCATAAGGGAATCTCATTTGTAATAATAGCAAGTTTTAGAGTTCTTTACTGTTCCAAGTAGTGCCAGGAGAGGTACAATGGCAAAAAATAAATTTATTTTAATGTTTGACTCTGTGCACTTGTAGACATTAAAAAGGGACATTTTTATATATTGACTTAAAATTGATTTTATTGTAAGTACTGAAGTTCTAACAATACCTGTTACATCTCCAGGAACCATCATGGTAACTAAATTAATTGTTTACCATATTCTTTCTGGAATGTTTAACATTATTGCTTTCCACATTGTAGCATTTGAAGTTTCCAATTACCTAAGTTACTCAGCTGAAAATTATGGCGGTTAAAGCTTTGTCTTGCTAGAAATTTTGTATGTTTCTGTTTCTAGTGTATGCTTTACAAAAATAAGTAATAGGCAACTGACTTGTATCTTCATTCATGCCCCATTTGGAGCAGTAGTTCTTAACTTTGGAAGCATAGCAGAATTATTCAAAGAGATTGTAAAAACATAACTATTCTTTGGCTTCATCCAAAGAGATTTTGATTTAATTGATTTGGAGTAGAGCCCTAGTATCAGAATTTTTTTTAAAGCCGCCCCCGCCCCCGCCCCCTCCGTGGGACTTAGAAACAATGTTTTATTCTTCAGTTCGCCAAGTGTTTGAGATGTCTATTCTCAAATACACATTTTTCAAAAGAAAGATGATTTATCTGAACCATGAATAAGATATTATAATCAACTTGTAGTGAATTATTAACTTTATTTTCTCTTCTTGCAAAAAATTTTTGGTCATGATTTCTAAAAATCTAGGTCCTGAACAACCATGTCAACATTGTATAGCTTTTGAGTTTTACTTGGTGGAACAAAAAGCCACGGGAAAGATTTTAGCATGAGGCATAATGTGATTTTAATTTTCATACAATCACTTGGGTTGCTGGGTGAGACTTGACTATTGTGGACAAGGTAAAAGAGATACTGTTTGGGAGACTATAACTATGATGTGGATGAGAAATGGTGGTAGCTTGGGCCAGGGCAGTAACAATGAGGGTGGTCAGAAGTTGCTGGATACTAGACACATTCTATCAGTGAATTCTGCAAGATTTACTTTTAGATTGGATGTCTACAAAAAGGGAGAGGAGTCAAAAATGATTTCAAAGGGAAGTTAACTTGCCGTTAATCAACAGGTGGAAGACTGTGAGGAAAGAGGTTTTGGGAAGTAAAAACAGGATTTTACCTCAGTGTTAAGTTTGAGAAACCTCTTAGACATTAACAAGAACAGCAATTTAGCTTTAATATCTTGAACATTTCCCTGCTGCTGGAATATATAGACTG
Organism: Pongo abelii; assembly: GCF_028885655.2. Lineage (NCBI taxonomy): Eukaryota > Metazoa > Chordata > Mammalia > Primates > Hominidae > Pongo > Pongo abelii. The sequence goes on along the minus strand of NC_071990.2, from coordinate 82,381,361 downwards.
TGATCTTTCATACAGTTTCCTTTCATACAGGGATGATATTTCACATTCATTCTTCATCCTCCACATTGTCAAGCAAAATTGTGAAGTCTACAGTTTCTCTGTAAGTCTGTTGATTTATTATGTAAAGAGACAGGAATGTATAATAAATCAGACATATGAATTTGGTTTCATATAGTCTATCTTTAAAAATTCAGTTTAGTATTATTTATACTCTATGTGTTAGTAGGTTCATGTGCCTTATTATCCAAAAAGCACAAGAAAAAAAAAAGATTTGGTAGATAGAAGAGAAAGGCTCTCTAGCAATTAAATTCTGCATGGAAAATGTTACTGGAAGTGATCCTGTACAATACACATATTTACAGGAAGAATATCACTTGTATTTAGTCTATGTTTTAACTCATTCAGAATGAAAACTTATGTCTTAGGAGGTATAGCCAGGAAATATGATGAAGACCTGGACTGACCAGTTAGATGTGACAATGGCAGGAGCAAGCATATAAGAGCAATCTTGTCGGCATCTTACTAAGTTGATGATGGTATGTTATTACCAAGCCAAGAGTTCAAAACCAAATTATAATGACATAAAATAGCTAGGTAAATGATTATTTTTAAAGGAAGACTCTCATGTGTTTTCTAACAAGAAGGAATGTATGTTATTGTGTTTTTGTTCTTGCTATCTTTGAATAGAGTATTTCAGCAAAGTAGCTTGATTCAGGCATAACATAATCTGTGAACCTAAAGGTAAAGACTGCCAGTGGATGCCAAATTAAAGCACTTTCTAATTGTCTCATTCTCTGATACTAGTTTCCTGACAAAATATATACTTAGTATGTACTAGTTCACTTGAATTCGCTTGGTACATAAAGAAAAGAAAAGCAGAAAAATGAGACTTACTTTTCACTTTTCTATGGGTCAAAATGACTAAGAAAGAATACTCGGAGAAACTAAAAAGGAAAAAAATGTGATACGAAAGGAAGATTCTACTTCTTATGAAAAATCAGAAAATGAAATGCACAAGGTATCATTAAATTCAAAATATAGAGAATTTTAGCTGGAAGACATCAATTATATTCAAATGAAGCAGTTCATTATTAGCCTATTAATTCCATTTCAGGTATTAGGTTTATGCTGAGATGATGATTAAATCCAAAGATATGACCTATCTTAGATATACTTGGTTATTGCACATGTTGATATATGTCTCCTCAAACATAATATAGGACTAAGAACTGGTATAAAAGCATGTGTTCATGCTTTCTTTCAGTAATGACATTATGGAAAGTTCTCATGCATTTGGGTAGGATAAAATTTTTCTAGTCTACATACTATTCTCTTAGTTGTATAGTTTGGTTTATTTTAAGATTAGTTGGCTTTGCCACTTAATGATTAATCATAAAATGATAAATAATAACTGAAGCTTTCTGTTGTTATTTGAGTTTTTCTTTTCTGTTTCAAATTGGGGTGAAGAATTCATTTAGAGTCCTGGGCTTGTGGGTATGGGGAGGGTAGTGGGTAGGGCCTATCAGAGAACATAATTCTGCATTTTGTGATACATTGCAATTCTGGAGCCACTTATATTCTAAGGCAGAACCTTGCCAAGAGGTCAGTGTTAACAAAGCTACCTTCTGCTGAATTTTGTTGTCTTTGTGCTAATAAAATAACAGTTGGGAAAAGGGTGAACGTCCTGCAAAAGCAATTATAATCAAAATGAGTCATAGTGCTAAAAGGTTAAGCTGCACGTCTACATTTACAGTACATACGTCATTCCAGTGATTCTTAACTAATTAACAATATCACCAGGATCTTTTGTTACTGTCACAAATCTCTTAGACTTATGCAGGAGAATATTTTTATTTCAAATTTTATGTTTGAGCTGATGAGAAGAGGCTAGAGCTTTTAAAGTTAAAAAATACTTCACATTATCATTCGCTTTTTATGAACTTTGAATATATTTCTAAAATGTATTTGTGTAAAATTGTGTAGTTATATTGCATACTTTTTGCATGTGCAGAACTTTGCCTATTCTCTTGCCCTCCCTTCCTTCCTTCCTTCCTTCCTTCCTTCCCTCCCTCTACATGGAAATGAGTGAAATATGAGTTTAGGGGCAGAGTTTGTTTTGACAAAGTTGAGGAAAGGGCAGACAGAGAGGTTGAGTGTAACTGCTGTTAAAGTAGTGGAGTCTTTGGAGAAAAGGGGGATTTAAAAGTTGTTTGCCATGAAATGTGCTATATAAATTCTTCTTTTCATCTTTTTGTTGACATCTTTAACAAATTTAATGCTGCTTAACAATACTGCATGGGAGTGGGCCACTCCAAACAGAAGTTGAGAGTACAAGAGGAGTACTAACTTCAGCACCGTACCAGAGGAAAACCTTTTGGCAAAAGCAAATGTGTAAGACAGACTGACCAGAATCTATTTTTGTTTGCCATGTAATTACAATTGGAGATGCAAGCAAAGATATACTGCTTCCCCAGTTAATCAGCAGGACTGACTCCCAGACATGAAAACAGAGTGACATTTTAAGAAATGATAAGCCTGGCAAACTGTCTAGCTGGACACATCCAGAATATTCTACTCTATTCATTCAGTGTGAGTATGAGCATTTTCCTGGAATTAATGAGACACATGGTAAGATTCCAATCTTAAGGGAATAAATTTAGACCTGTTTTCAGAAAAAAAATGCTGAAATTAGAAACACTTCAAGCTAGTTTGGTTGAAAAAAAAAAAAAGTCTGCATTAGTATAAAGTTCTTACCCCAGAATGGTCTTGGAGAATCAGTGTGGAATATTGACCAACACCATATATTTTCATGTTTAGACTCAAAATGACACATGTAAAGTGCCTCTCAATTTTGAAATCTTTCTCATCTGCACCAATTTTGGGTCACTAGAATAACCTGTAAGCCACTAGAGTTACTCAAATGCTTTGTTCACAATCCACATGTAGACTCCATGAAATTCTTACTTCCTGCTAGAATTTGATGCTAGCATGACTTGTGTAGTCCACCTTATATGTGAATGGTTCCACAAATCTGTGTTTAAATATTTTAGTGACTTTTCTGTTATTTATCTTCAATGGGAAAATAAATGTCAATTTTTCAGGTGAATAAATTTAATAACTGGTTGGATGCTGGTTACCAGATAAATTTCAAATCAACTAAACTAATATTAAATGCTGCATATATTTTAGGCTCTGTGCTAAGTGCTGAAATGATTTAGGAAAACAAATAAAAATATCTCATATTTCAGCTATTGTTTTGCGTTTGATTCAGACTTGAACAAATCTTCTTTTATTCAAAAGGCTTTTGTAGCATATAACCTGGAAGATTCTTTATGAAGATTCTTTATAGTACATTCGTCCCACAGACTTTAGCCTTATCAACCTTGGTGGTCTAGCAGCAGTAGGAGAAGATGTTATTTGATTTTTATTTAAAAAATGTTTAGCAACAGTGCCTTTGACTTCTCTAGTATTCATGGTCATTTATGTGGATATTGCAGAATATTAAGGCAATTTATCTTGGCAGTTTTGATATATCTTAGTTCCTGAACTTTATCATTAGAATCAAAGTTATCTCTTACTGTGTACTACCACTGCAGTTTTTGGTCATTAATAGAAAGTATTTTAAACAGTACATGCTCTTTCAAAAGATAGTTTTGAGTGTTTCTTTTAGAAACACTACATTCTATGTCCATTATCCTGTTGGAAGAGCAGTGATTTGATGTAACTCGGCCTTGCTCAGGACATGGTTAGTTAGAATTGAGACTGCATTACCTATATGAATTTGACCCTATGGCAAGAGCTTGCATTGCATATCACAGCAGCCTTTCTGTTAGATATTTCTCCTTAACTCCTGTGATTCAAAGAACAATACAGTCCTACTAGCTAAGTAACTTTCATGAGCTATTTAGTGGAAAAATATAAAAATTGACTTCAACCAATAGACCTTTGAAAGACTTCCCTGAGAATTTCACTTAGAGGTGAATTTCACATTATATCATCACAAAAATTTCCAGTGTTGCAGATACTCATTGCCTTCACTGACCTTTTTTACTTTTTTAGAAAAATACTTTTAGTTTCAGGGGGTACATGTGTATGTTTGTTGCCTGGATATATTGTGTGTTGCTGAGATTCGGGGAACAAATAATACTGTCAACCAGGTACAGAGCATAGTTTGTTTTTCAACCTTTCTTTTCCTTCCTCCCTCTTTATTCTAGCATTCCCCGGTTTCTATTATTGCCATCTTTATGTCTATGAGTGCGTATTGTTTAGATCCTAGTTATAAGTGAGAACACATGGTATTTGGTTTTCTGTTTCCTGCATTAATTTGCTTTGGATAATGGCCTCCAGGTACACCCATGTCCCTGCAAAGGACATTATTTCATTCCTTATTATGGCTGCATAGTATTCCATGGTGTATATGCACAACATTTTCTTAATCCAATCCACCGTTGATGGGCACTTAGGTTGATTCCATGTCTTTGCTATCGTGAATACTGCTGCCATAAACATGCAAGTGCATGCATCTTTTTTCCTCCTGCCTTCCTTCCTCCCACCTTTCCTCCCTCCCTTTCTTTCTTTTTCTTTCCTTCTTTCTTTCTTCCTTTCTCTTTCTTTCCTTCCTTCCTTCCTTCCTTTCTTTCTTTCTTTCTTTCTTTCTTTCTTTCTTTCTTTCTTTCTTTTTCTTTCTTTCTTTCATTCATTCTTTTTCTTTCTTTCTTTCTTTCTTTCTCTTTTCTTTTCATTTTTGAGAGGGTCTCACTTTATTACCCCAGGCTGGAATGCAGTGGTACAATCACGGCTCACTGCAGCCTTGACTTCTTAGGTTCAAGCAATCCTCCTACCTCAGCCTCCCAAGTAGCTGAGACTACAGGCACATGCCATGATGCTTGGCTAATTTTTGTTTATTTTTTGTAGAGACTGGGTCTATCTTTGCCAGGCTAGTCTCAAACTCCTGGGCTCAAGCAATCCTCCCGCCTCGGCCTCTCAAAGTGCCAGGATTACAGGCATGAGCCACTGTGCCTAGCAAAGGATTTGTTTTCTTTTGGATATATACCCAATAATGGGATTGCTGGGTTACATGGTAGTTCTGTTTTAAGTTCTTTGAGAAATATCCAAACGGCTTTCCGCAGTGGCTGAACTAATTTACACTCCCATCAACAGTGTATAAACATTCTCTTTTATACACAGCCTCATCAGCATGTGTTTTTTTACATTTTAATAACAGCTCTTCTGACTGGTGTGAGATGGTATTTCATTGTGGGTTTTTTTTTTTTTTAAGTTCAATAGGTTTTGGGGGAACAGGTGTTGTTTGGTCACATGAATACGTTCTTTAGTGGTGATTTCTGAGATTTTGGTACACCCATCACCTGAGTGGTATACTCTACCTAATATGTAGTGGTTTTGGTTTGCATTTCTCTGATGATTGGTGATATGGAGCATTGTATTCACATGTTTGTTAACCGCTTGTATGCCTTTTTTTTTTGAGAAATGTCTGTTCATGTTTTTGTACATTTTTTTAATGGGATTATTTTTGCCTATTGAATTAAGTTCCTCATAGATTCTGGATATTAGACCTTTGTCAGATGCATAGTTTGTGAATATTTTCTCCCATTCTGTAGGTTAATTGTTTACTCTGTTGATAGTTTCTTTTGCTGTGCAGAAGCTCTTTAGTTTAATTAGGTACCACTTGTATGTTTTTGTTTTTGTTGCAATTGCTTTTGAGGACTTAGTCATAAATTCTTTCCCAAAGCTGATGTCCAGACTGATTTCTCTTAGGCTTTCTTCTAGGATTTTTATAGTTTGAAGTTTTACATTTAAATCTTTAATCTATCTTGAGTTAATTTTTGTATAAGGTAAAATGTAGCAGTGCAGTTTCATTCTTCTGCGTATGGCTAGTCAGCTATCCCAGTATGATTTATTGAATAGGGAATCCTTTCCCCACTGCTTATTTTTGTTGACTTTGTCAAAGGTCAGATGGCTGGAGGTGTATGGCTTTATTTCTGGGTATTCTATTCTGTTCCATTGGTCTGTGTGACTGGTTTTGTACAGTACCATGCTGTTTTGGTTACTGTATCCTGATGGTACAGTTTGAAGTTGGGTAAAGTGATGCCTCCAGCATTGTTCTTTTTGCTTAGGATTACTTTGGCTATTTGGGTTCTTTTTGGTTCCATATGAGTTTTAGAATGTTTCTTCTAGTTCTGTAAAAAATGATGTTGATAGTTTGATAGGAATACTGTTGAATCTGTAGACTGCTTTGGGCAGCATGGCCATTTTAATGATATTGGTTCTTTTAATCCATAAACACAGAATGTTTTTCCATTTGTTTATGTTATCTGTGATTACTTTTAGCAGTGTTTTGTAGGTCTCCTTGTAGAGACATTTTGCTTCCTTGATTAGATGTATTACTAGGTATTTTATTTTGTTTTTTTTGGCTATTGTAAATGATATTGCATTCTTGATTTGGCTCTCAAACATTACTGATGTATGGAAATATTACTAATATTACTGATTTTTTACATAGATTTTATATCCTGAAATTTTACAAAGTTATCGGTTCCTGGAGCCTTTTGATAAAGTCTTTAGGGTTTTGTTGATATAGGATCATATTGTCTGCAAAGAGAGACAGTTTGACTTTTTCTTTTCCTATTTGAATGTCCTTTATTTCTTTCTCTTACCTGATTGCTCTGACTAGCACTTCCAGTACTGTGCTGAATAGGAATGGTGAGAGTGGGCATCCATTTCTTGCTCCAGACCTCAAGGGAAATTGTTCCAGCTTTTGCCCACTCAGTATGATGTTGGCTGTGGGTTTGATGTAGATGGCTTTTATTATTTTGAGGTATGTTCCTTTGATGCCTAGTTTCTTGAAGGTTTTTTATCATGCATGGATGTTGAATTTCATCAAAAGCTTTTTCTGCATATATTGAGATGATTATATATATTTTAATTCTGTTCATGTGGTTTATTGTATTTATTGATTTGCATATGTTGAACCAACCTTGCATATCAGGAATGAAGCCTACTTGATTGTGGTGAAGTAACTTTTTGATATGTTTTTTGAATTTGGTTTTCTAGCATTTTGTTGGAGATTTTTGTGTGTATGTTCTTCAGGGATATTGGCCTGTAGTTTTCTTTTTTGTTGTTGTGTCTTTGCCAGGTTTTGGTATCAGGTTGATGCTGGTTTCATAGAATGAGTTAGGGAGGAGTTTCTCCTTATTGATTTTTTGGAATAGTTTTATTAAAATTGGTACCAGGTCTTCTTTGTGCTTCTGGTAGAATTCAGCTATGAATCTATCTAGCATGAAACTTTTATTGGTTGGTAGGTTTTTTATTACTGATTCAATTTTGTAACTCGATATTGGTCTGTTCAGTGTTTCAATTTCTTCCTGATTAAATCTTGGAAGATTGTGTTGTCCTAATTGTATTAATGATTCAATCTTGGGAGATTATGTGTTTTCTCTAAATTTCCTCTAAATTTTCTAGTTTGTGTGCATGGAGGTGTTCTTAATAGTCTTTCGTGATATTCTGTATTTCTGTGGGATTTGTTATATTGTCACCTTAGTCATTTCTGATTGTGCTTATTTGGAACTTCTCTCTTCTTTTCTTTGTTAATCTAGTTATTTTTTCTTGTTATCCTTTCAAATAGCCAACTTTTACTTTCATTGTTTCTTTTTTCTTTTCTTTTCTTTTTCTTTCTTTTTTTTTTTTTTTGAGACAGAGTCTCACTCTGTCACCAGGCTAGAGTTTAGTGGCACAATCTCAGCTCACTGCAACCTCTGCCTCCCAGGTTCAAGCGATTCTCCTGCCTCAGCCTCACGAATAGCTGGGACTACAGGTGTGTGCCACCACACCCAGCTAATTTTTGTAGTTTTAGTAGAGATGGGGTTTCACCATGTTGGCCAGGATGGTCTCAATCTCTTGACCTCGTGATCTGCCTGCCTCAGCCTCCCAAAGTGCTGGGATTACAAGCGTGAGCCACTGCGTCTGGCCATTTTGTATGTATTTTTACATCTCAATTTTATTCAGTTTCACTCTGATTTCGGTTATTTCTTCTGCTAGTCTTGGGGTTTAGTTTGTTCTTGTTTTTGTAGTTCCTCTAGGTATAATAATAGATTATTAATTCAAGATATTTCCAGCTTTTTGAGGAAGGCATTTAGTGTTATAAACTTTCATCTTAGCAGTGCTTTTACTGCATCCCAGAGATTTCGGTATGTTGTGTCTTTGTTTTCATTTATTTATATAATTGTCTGATTTCTTCCTTACTTTTTTTGTTTACCCAAAAGTCATTCAGGAACAAGTTGTTTAAATTCCGTATAATTGTGTGGTTTTGAGATATCTTCTTGGTATTGATTTTGATTTTGATTCCACTGTTCAAGAGTATGGTTAGTATAATTTTGATTTTTTTCGAGTTTATTGAGATGCACTTTATGGCTGAGCGTGCGGTCAGTCTTGGAGTATGTTCTGTGTGCAGATGAGGAACTTTTAAGTCATTATATTGTCTGCAATACCAAATGGTATGAGTAAAGTATTCATTTTTAGTACTGTCACAAATTTATCAAATGTGTGCATTCTAGGAGGGATCTTATGATGAAATATCTTGAGATAAACTAAATAGAGTCCTCTTGATTTTTTGGGTGGGGGGGATGGGATCTCGCTGTTTTGCCCATTCTGAAGTTCAGCAGCTATTCATGGCATGATCATAGCTCACTGCAGCCTCAAACTTCTGGCCTTAAGCAATCTTCCCACCTCAGCCTCCCAAGTAACTGGAACACAATTACATGCCACCACACCCAACTCTCTTGATTGTGTTTAACATGAAATAATCTTTTCAGCATATGCGTTCTGGGGATTTAGCTCACTGCAAGCTTTTTATTTCCTCCTGGGTATTTATTTTAATTAGAGAATCAGCCTAAGTTTTCGGTAGCAACTGCAAGGCTGCTTATCAGTTGTTTACCAGTTTAGGTTGAGCTTGCAATTATACTACTTTCAGTTTATTAGGACCCTACCAGTTTATTTTTTGATAAGAGGCCACTCTGGTCACCAGGTGCTGAGATAGCAGAAAATAGGCAAGGAATAAGCAAAATGTCAGTGTCAAGAACTACTTTGAAGTAATCTTATCCTCATCCTTAAATCCCATTATTCAAAATTATGATCTCAAGAGGAATAAAACATAATACAAATAATATTGAACTATGGATATTGAACTATATACTAACTCTAGTTATGAACAGTTTAAGTTTATCTGGTAGAAATACATTTATTGTATAAGGTATTAGTAACAAAAGAAAATGTTGAAGAAATAGAATACGAACACACTTTGTATTATTGCTGTTTGCTTTATTGTGCTTCACAGATATTGTGTTTCAAATGAATTGAGGGTTTGTGGCAACTCTGCTTACAGTAAGAAGTCTATTGACACCATTTTTCCAACAGCATGTGGTCACTTCATGTCTCTTTGTTACATTTTGGTAATTCTTACAATATTTCTAATTGTATCATTATTATTATTATATTGTTATAGTGATCTCTGATCTGTAATCTTTGCCATTTGCATTATAATTGCTTGGGGGAGACTTGATCTATGCCCACGGAGGCAAGTCCCTCCACCAGCAAAAAGATTACAACCTGCTGAATACTTTTTTTCAGTAATAAAGTATTTTTAAATTAAGGCATGCATTTTTTTGATTTTTAAATTTTGTGGGTACATAGGTGTATGGTATGTATGGACATATGTACATGAGATATTTTGATACAGGCATACAATATGTAGTCACATCAGAGTAAATGGGGTGTCCATCACCTCAAGCATATTTTTATGTTACAGACAACCCAATTAGACTCTTTTAGTTATTTAAAAATGTACAATTAAATTATTTTTTACTATAGTCACCTGTTGTGCTATCAAATAGGTCTTATTCTTGCTATTTTTTTTTGTGCCCATTAACCATCTCTACTTTTCTGCCAACTCCCACTACCCTTCCCAGCCTTTGGTAGCTATCCTTCTTCTCTCTATCTCCATGAGTTCAATTGTTTTAATTTTTAGTTCCCACAAATAAGTGAGAACACTTGAAGTTTGTCTTTCTGTGCCTAGCCTATTTTACTTAACATAATGACCTCCAGTTCCATTCATGTTGTTGCAAATGACAGGATCTCATTCTTTTTTTCTGGCTGAATAGTACTCTATTGTGCATACGTACCACATTTTCTTCATTCGCTATCTGTTGGACACTTAGGTTGCTTCCAAATCTTGGGTATTGTGAATAGTTGTTCAGTAAACATGGGAGTTCAGATATCTCTTTGATATACTGATTTCCTTTCTTTTGGGTATACACCTAAGAGTGGGATGGCTGGATCATGTGGTCACTCTATTTTTTGTTTTTTGAGGAACCTCCAAACTGTTCTCCATAGTGGTTTTACTAATGTACATTCTCAACAACGGTGCACAAGGGTTCCAGTATTTGTTATTGCCTGGCTTTTGGATATAAGCTATTTTAACTGGGGTGAGATGATACCACATTATAGCTTTGATTTGTGTTTCTCTGATGATCAAAGCTATTGACATGTTTTGGCCGTGTCCCCATTCAAATTTGATCTTGAACTCCCATGTGTTGTGGGAGGGACCTGGTGGGAGATAATTGAATCATGGGAGCAAATCTTTCCTGTGCTCTTCTCATGATAGCGAGTAAGTCTCACAAGATCTGATGGTTTTAAAAAGAGGAGTTCCCCTGCACAAGCTCTCTCTCTGTCTTTGCCTGCTGCCATCCATGTAAGATGGAACTTGCTCTTCCTAATTCTGCCACGATTGTGAGGCTTCCCCAGCCACATGGAACTGTAAGTCCGATTAACCCTCTTTCTTTTGTAAATTGCCCAGTCTCAGATATGTCTTTATCAGCAGCATGAAAATGGACTAATACAGTAAATTGGTATCAGCAGAGTGGGGTGCTGCTGAAAAGATCCAAAAATGTGGAAGTGACTTTTGAACTGGGTAACAGGCAGAGGTTGGAACAGTTTGGAGGGCTCCGAAGAAGACAGGAAAATGTGGGAATGTTTGGAACTTCCTAGAGACTTGTTGAATGACTTTGATCAAAAGCCTGATAGCAATATGGACAATAACATCCAGGCTGAGGTGGTCTCAGATGGAAATGAGGAACTTGTTGGGAACTGGAATAAAGGTGACTCTTGTTATATTTTAGCAAAAAGATGGTGGCATTTTGCCCCTGCCCTAGAGATCTGTGGAACTTTGAACTTGAGAGAGATGATTTAGGGTATCTGGCAGAAGAAATTTTGAAGCAGCAAAGCATTCAAGAGGTGACTGGGGTGCTGTTAAAGGTATTCAGTTTTATAAGGGAAGCAGAACATTTGCAGCCTGACAATGTGATAGAAAGAAAACTCACATTTTCTGAGGAGAAATTCAAGCCAGCCAGCTGCAGAAATTTGCGTGAGTAATGAGGAGCCAAATGTTAATCCCCAAGACAATGGAGAAAATGTCTCCAGGGCATGTCAGAGACCTTTGTGGCAGCCTGTCCCATCACAGGCCTAGGAGAAAAAAGTGGTTTTGTGGGCCCGGCCCAGAGTCCCCGAACTGTTTGCAGCCTAGGGACTTGGTGCCCTGTGTCACAGCCACTTCAGCCATGGCTGAAAGGTGCCAATGTAGAGCTTGGGCCATGGCTTCAGAAAACGCAAGCTTCAAGCCTTGGCAGCTTCCATGTGGTATTGAGCCTGTGAATGCACAGAAGTCAGGAACTGAGGTTTGGGAACCTTTGCCTAGATTTCAGAGGATTTATGGAAACGCCTAGATCCCCAGGCAGAAGTTTGCTCTAGGGGCAGGGGCTGTATGGAAGGGAAATGTGGGGTGGGAGCCCCCATACAGAGTGCCTACTGGGACATCACCTAGTAACTAGTGGAACTTTGAGAAGAGGGCCACCATCCTCCAGACCCCAGAATGGTAGATCCTCTGACAGCTTGCACAGTGCACTTGGAAAAGCTGCAGACACTGAGTGCCAGCCTGTGAAAGCAGCTGGAAGGGAGGCTATACCCTGCAAAGCCACAGGGGCAGTGTTACTCAAGACCATGGGAACCCACCCCTTGCGTCACTGTGACCTGGATGTGAGACATGGAGTCAAAGGAGATCATTTTGGAGCTTTAAGATTTGACTGCCCTGCTGGATTTTGGACTTGCATGGGGTCTGTAGCCCCTCTGTTTTGGCCAATTTCTCCCATTTGGAATGGCTGTATTTACCCAATGCCTGTGACCCCACTGTATCTAGGAAGTAACTAACCTGCTTTTGATTTTACAGGCTCAAAAGTGGAAGGGACTTGCCTTGTCTCAGATGAGACTTCTAACTGTGGGCTTTTGAGTCAATGCTGAAATGAGTTCAGACCTTGGGGGACTGTTGGGAAGGCATAATTGGTTTTGAAATGTGAGGACATGAGATTTGGGAGGGGTCAGGGGTAGAATGATATTGTTTGGCTGTGTCCCCACCCAAACCTCATCTTGAATTCTCACATATTGTGTGAGGGACCTGGTGGGAGGTAATTGAATCACGGTGGCAAGTCTTTCCCTTGCTGTTCTTCTGTTAGTGAATATGTCTCACAAGATCTGATGGTTCTAAAAAGAGGTGTTCCCCTGCAGAAGCTCTCTTTCTTTGCCTAGTGCCATCCATGTAAGACGTGACCCGCTCCTCCTTGCCTTCTGCCATGACTGTGAGGCTTCTCCAGCCACATGGAACTATAAGTCCAATTAAACCTGTTTCTTTTGTAAATTGCCCAGTCTTGGGTGTGTCTTTATCAGCAGCATGAAAATGGACTAATGCAGATGTTGTGCACCTTTTCATATTTCTGTTTGCCATTTGTGTGTCTTCTTTTGAGAAAAATCTATTCAGGTTTTACCCATTTTTAATAGGATTATTTGATTTTTTCCTCTAGAGTTTTTTAAGTTTCTAACATAATCTGGTTATTAATCTCTTGTCAGATGATAGTTTGCAAATATTTTATGGCATTCTGTGAGTTGTCTCTTCACTTTGCTGATTGTTTCCTTTGCTGTGTAGAACCTTTTTAACTTGGTGTCATCTCATTTGTCCATTTTTGCTTTGGTTGCCTGTGCTTGTGGGGTATTACTCAAGAAATCTTTGCCTAGTCCAATGTCCTGGAGAATTTCTCCAATGTTTTCTTTTAATAGTTTAATAGTTTAAGGTCTTAGATGTAAGTCTTTTGTCCATTTTGATTTGATTTTTGTATATGGTGAAGATAGGGATCTAGTTTTATTCTTCTGTATATGGATATCCAACTTTCCCAGCAACACTTATTGAAGAGACTGTTATTTCCCCAGTATGTGTTCTTGGCATCTCTGTCAAAAATGAGTTCACTGTAGATGTATGGGTTTATCTGTGGGTTCTCTATTCTGTTCCACTGGGCTATGGCTGTTTTTATGTAAGTACCAAGGGCATGTACATTTTCTTTTAGACATAATGTGAATGCATACTGAATTCGCCATAGCATAGTATAAACATAACTTTTATGTGCACTGGAAAACCAAAAAATTTGCATGACTTGCTGACTTTATTGCAACATTCACTTTATTGCAGTTGTCTAGAACCAAACCTGCAATATCTCCAAGGTATTCTGTATGTCGTTTTTTCATCTCATACAACTGACTCTAAGATCTCATTTGATGGTATATTAAATGGGAAGGCACAAGTGTTATATACATTATTAGGCACCAACTTATCAGAGTAACTCCTGAAAGTACCAGGAAAGCCTTTTACATTGTTACTATGTGGATAAAAAAAATTCAGCTCAAAAAGATTAAGCACTAATTAATTATATGTTAGATACTTGAAATACAACATTGAATAAGACAGAAGCCCTTTTCGAGGAGCTCAAAACTGCATGGGGGCAATTGATCTCATTCTGACTAAACAGACTGAGAAGGTAAGGCTGACTTAGCCATCCATTGCTTCAACTTGCTGGAAGAAAGTCTGGCATTGCAACACTTACAAAAAATACCTATGATCATATTTTCTTTTTGGAGTTGGTTAGAAAAACATATAAATCAGGCACCTGAAGTATGCACACAAACTTCTTGGGGCCATAAAAACAAGGATTTTTCTTAGTTTGCATCTAATAAAATAGAAAAGCAACCCACTTGACAGAAAGTGGGCTTCCTAAAAGCAGTGGTGGGGCCAAACTCTGCTGTACACAGTACTGTACATTCAGAGTAACTGGGCTGTGTTGACACATTGCAATAAATAGGGCTCTGCTGTTGCTACTGCTGCCACTATCAACTGAAGGGAGAATTTCAAAGATACATTTTCCAGGACTAAGATTTTAATGACTTTTCTTAGTTTTAGTCGTTCACCCTAGGAAAGTACAGATACCTTCTGGAAGGACATCTGGAAGGATCATCCACTGACACTTGAATGTTACTGTGGGACTGCCCAGGATGTGTGCAAAAGTGTTTTTTTATAATCTCAAAACTGATGCATTGGTTGAAAGATGGATATTGTTAATCATTTTCCTTGACGAAGTTAATTCTTGATGTCCTATGTTTTGCTTTGTCTCAGTTCATACTTTTTAAGGAACGCTCTCTTGGTACTCAAGGACCCTCTATTTATAATATGCATTTAGCCTCTTATATGCATGAAGAGACACAGCAATAAGGAATACATCTTAGTCACTTCATTTTAATCAATTAGTTTTTCCATTTTCCTTTTAGGGATTTAGTTGTTTTTTTGCTTTGTTGATAGAGCACAACATATTAAGAAATAAAATGGAAAAATCTTTTGAGAAAATCAGTAAGGATGGATTTAGTTCTCAAATGAATAATCAGAAAATTTGTGGGGCACTTTGATAACAATGTTACAATAATTATGGATATATGCATGTTACTAATAGCATTTAATTTACTCCACTATCCACCACCTGGAACCACCTGATCTATTTAGCCTCTGAGGGGGTATGTAGGTGGGTATTTTATGCTGTAGTGATGTACTATCAGGAAAAAAATGGGAAAGACAGAAAAGGTCACTTGGGATAGGACTAGAGTAGAATGAGCTGGAAAATCTTTAAGGGAAGTTGAAAGGCAACTTTGATGGGAGGAAAGTAGATTGCACAGAGAAGGACTTTATGAATTGTTGAGGCCTATACATTCCTTGTATGCTATTTGGAAGATGGCACATTTAAAATTTGAGTAATTTTGAAATTATTTGTTTCTGGACTGAGTTCTCTCAATTATAGCACCATTCCAAGAGGCTAGAGGATTACATTAAGAACAGCTTGACTGAGTCATCTATCTGAAGATAACACTGCTTAGATTTTTAGTTTAATATCTTTTGTGTGTATTTCACCTGATAAAATTTTTCTTTAATTTTTGTAGCATGCCTTAGGTGGGCTCCTTAGAAACAGAGCCTGACTAACCAGGGATTCAGGTGCACTTGATTTATGGAAGGAGTGATCTTTGGGAAAAGTTCTAAGAAAGGGAATGGGCCGGGCACGGTGGCTCATGCCTGTAATCCCAGCACTTTGGGAGGCCAAGGCAGGCGGATCACCTGAGGTCAGGAGTTCAAGAGCAACCTGGCCAACATGGCAAAACCCTGTCTCTAGTAAAAATACAAAAAATTTAACCAGGCGTGGTGGCACACACCTGTAGTCTCGGCTACTCAGGAGACTGAGGCAGGAGAATCGCTTGAAGTCAGGAGGCAGAGGTTGTGGTGTGTAGAGATCACGCCAGTGCACTCCAGCCTCGGTGACAGAAAGAGACTCTGTCTAAAAAAAAAAAAAAAAAGAAGAAGAAGAAAAACAAAAAAAAGAGAAGAAAGGTGGGAAGCCGGGTAAGGAAGAAGAAAGAGGCAATTGAAAATGTGGTCTTAGATCAAGTCTAGTCTTGGTCTGATGCAGGCAGGCTCTTGAGTCTAAACTACACTGCAAGGTCATTCTGCTACATTATAAGGGTGCTGAATATCCTTCCTGGGTGGAGTGGCTTCCAGTAACCCAGGGACATTTTCTCGAGGAAGGGTGCAGCTGTGAACTCTTAGCCGCCAAAGCTTGCAGCAGCCAAGGGATGGGTGGATATATCAGATCCACCCATCTGGAAAAAAGGTAACCTGGTGTTACGCTGAAGCAGGATTTGGATTTAGAAATGCTGGCTCAGAGCTCAGAGCTGGCTCTTCATGCTGCAGATAAGATTGGCATCTTTGTTAAGCAATTTGAAGAGGCGTAATATTTCTTTCTTACACCAGTTAGACCACATGATATCTGTACTCCTTAACAAGGACCTTGAACACTTAACCGCTTCAGCTTTATTTTAGGACACTCTATACTTCACACACTACCATTACCATCTATCATTCTTTCTCTCATTCATACCCAAGTCTTTTTTTTTTTTTTTTTTTTTTTTTGAGATGGAGTCTCACTCTGTCGCCCCAGCTGGAGTGCAGTGGTGGCACGATCTCAACTCACTGCAACCTTCACCTCCCGGGTTCAAGCAATTCTCATGCTTCAGCCTCCCGAGTAGCTGGGATTACAGGCATGTGCCATCATGCCCAGCTAATTTGGTTTTTTTTTTTTGTATTTTTAGTGGAGATAGGGTTTCACCATGTTAGCTAGGCTGGTCTTCCTGACCTCAAATGAGCCACCCACCTCGACCTCCCAAAATAGGCTGCACCCAGCCTATTTTAAGACACTCTATACTTCACACTCTACCATTACCATCTACCAAGATTCTTTGATTCCCTAAATCCACCATCCTTTCTCTCATCCAAACTCTTGTCTTTCTTGATCCTTACTGATACCTTCATTTGACTGTTTCCTATCATTCTTCTTACCATAGGTTAGACATTTCCTGCTGGAGGCCTTTCTTGATAATGTGAATTAGGTATTTCATTTCGGCCACATAGGCACTTTGTACTGCTTTTCAAAGTACTTTGTAGAATGTATTTTAATTGATGTTTGGCTTCCTCATCAATTCATCCCAGCAGACTACAAACTCTATGAGGGCAGACATTATAATTGTATTCACTATTGTATTTCTGTACCTCGCATATAGTAAATACACACATCATGGATTTATATGTGAATATATAGAGATTAAATTAAAGGATCTCTAAAATTTAAGTTTTTATAAGAATGGAGGTTCTACATTTCTGTTAAAATGTATAATAATATAAACTATAGATTAACTTGCCCACCAAAAATAGAACTTTCTAAGTTAAAGGTAAGTTTTGGCAGTGTCAGGAAAGAGCTAGATAGTGAATCCCAATGGATGGCTGCAGATTTCTGAGAAGGGTGGCTGTGGAATTATTAAAAGCGTTATCCAGAGTACATGAAACACTGTCTAGATTGCCAGTACGTCTTCTACACAATAGTAAATCTAATTTTCTAATGTGTATAGTTGCTGTCATGCCTAATAACATGCAAATTCATATGAAAGCATATCTGCAGTAAAGATAACATTTATCCTTATGCAAAGTCCCAGAGAAAATTAAAAGTGCAAGTATAACTGGGGAGGGGTATAATAGAGGGTTATACAATTTTTATCTTTGAAAAGAAGCTATTCAGGAAAAGGTTGAAAGTGCTTGCTTAGCGCAAAAACTACTCCATCAGGACAGACCTGGATACAGGTACTAGTACTGTGAGATGAGGAAGGGCATGTGCTTTGGAGTCAGAAAGATTTGGGTTTAGTACCAGCTCTGTTATAGCCAGGGTTACCAGGGGTGATACCATCACCATCCTCATTCCTCAGGTTTTTCATTTGTAATACTTTCAACCTCAAAGGTTCTTGTGGAGAGTCATTGAGAGTCTGTATGTGATAGACTGAGCACAGTGCCTAGCACACAGCAAATCCTAAATGACTTTTAGCTATGACACCACAACACGTCATACTGGGAGAGCATGGGATGGGTTTGGGGGTTATTTTATCCAACAGAATTGAGAATACTGCATGTCTGCATGAGAGAGAATATTGTTATATGGCAATGGTTTGAAATATTGTTATATAGAACTGGTGTGGCACTATCACAGACTCCACCCATTGACCCATGTGCCTGGGGTCAGACCTGATTTGCTATGTGCCAGCACTTTAACATACACTATTTCTAGTTTTCATGTTGTATACAAGTTAAGTATTCTTATCTCAGTTTCACATATGAGAGAAAGAGGCTCAGAGATATCCAAGGATTTGCCGAGGAAAATATAGCCAATGTAGTGACAGGGCCCGATTTGGACCCGGATTTATCCAGCTGAAGGCAAATGCTGAGGTAATTTTGGAACAAAAAACTTTAGGGAAAAAGGAAACCCAGGATTTTGGTACTGCATTTTTTTCCACTTCTGCTCTGTTACCAAGCTATTAGCACTCAAAGCAAGTGTTTTTTCTCAGGAACATAGGGATGAGATGGCGGCTAATTGTAATCTAACTAAAAAGTAATTTATTATGATTTCCCTTGACTCTAGTCTCCACAGTGATTCTACACCATTTCTTATTCCAGCTTCTCTAAGTCCTGGAGAATGAATGTGCTTTGGTTTCCTTTCAAACCATTCTATTTTCTCTGCTATTTACCCTGAACCATTAATTCATCTACTAGATATACAGCAACCATGCAAACACAGATGTCTAAGAATTGGAATCATTGATTAAAAAAATTTTGTTATGGCTTTTCATTTTACATTATACAAATGATAAAGGTATTTTTTTGCAAAAGAGAAAGGGCACCATTTGTTATGGTTTGGTTCTGTGTCCCCACCCAAATCTCATCTCAAATTATAATCCCCATAATCTCCACGTGTTGAGGGACGGACCTGGTGAGAGGTGATTAGATTATGAGAGTGGTTCTCCCATGCTGTTCTCATAATAGTGAGTGACTTTTCATGAGATCTAATGGTTTTATAAGTGTTTGACGGTTCCTCCTTCACATGCTCACTCTCTCACTTGCCACATTGTAAGATGTGCCTGCTTCGCCTTCTGCCATGATTGTAAGTTTCCTGAGGCCTCCTCAAACATGAGGGACTGTGAGTCAATTAAACCTCTTTCCTCCATAAATTACCCAGTCTTGGATATTTCTTTATAGCAGTGTGAAAATGGACTAATACACCATTGTATAAAGACTCCTTGTTATCAAGGCTTATTTTGACTGGGCATGGTGGTACATGCCTGTATTATTCTGGAGGCTGAAGTGGTAGGACTGCTTGAGCCCAGGACTTTGAGGCTGTAGTGAGCTATGATTGTACCACTGGATCCCAGCCTCAGTAACAGAATGAGACCCCATCTCTTAAAAAATGCAAAAATAAATATAAAAATTAGCTGGGTGTGGTGGTGCATACCTGTAGTCCTAGCTACTCTGGAGGCTGAGGTGGGAGGATTACCTAAGCCCAGGAGTTCAAGGCTGCAATGTGTATCACTGTATTCCAGCCTGAACAACATAGTGAGACCTCATCTCTAAAAAAGTAAAATAAAATGTAAACAAAAACTTATTTTGAATATGAAACAGTAATCTTTAATGCTTGATAATCTTATATCTCTCCCATTTTCACCTAGATTTATGCTGCTGTTAGGCAACTCTTCATGGTATGAAATATCAAAAAAAAGGATATTTGGCATTAATCATTTTTAGTGGGGACTTTATTAGTTTTTAATTTATTTGTTACCATGTAGTAAGGTTTTCTGACATAATTGTCTTATAATCAGGATACATCTTACTACTCTTTTGTTGACCAACATAATATCAGAAAGTTTTAGTGATAAAAGGAATGCTATTAATTATAAAATCTACTTTCTCAAATTGTGTTCCAGTGTTCTGGAGTCTCACTATCTCTACTTTCTCTCTAAAATACAGAATGATTGCATGCTTACATAAACTATGGAAACAGTGATTTAGGGTGAATTACAAAGGTTTCTTCTAAGTATCTACTTGGGTCATCCCTATTATGACTTTCTTAACAAGTAATACAGGATCCAGCCTTTCTTAAATTCACCATGTAATGATCCCCTCATCCCACCCCACCCCAATCTGTCTTTCATATACCATCAAGTAGGACCACTATGCTCCAAAATATGCCTTTGGGAAATGTATTTATTCAAATATTTCTGTTTGTAAATGATGAAACTAAAAGGCCCCAGAGAAACTAAATAGCTCCCACTGTGAGGGCATGGACCATGCAGTCTTGACTTTCATTGTTCACTGATAATCTGGGTCTGCGGAGAGCAGTTAGACTACAGTGGGCTCATTCTGCAGGCTGTAAAACTCTTGATAGCAGGAACTAACACTGAATAAGATCAAGTGTTTCCTTTGCTGTGCAGAAGCTCTTTAGTTTAATTAGATCCCATTTGTCAATTTTGGCTTTTGTTGCCATTGCTTTTGGTGTTTTAGACATGAAGTCCTTGCCCATGCCTATGTCCTGAATGGTAATGCCTAGGTTTTCTTCTAGGGTTTTTATGGTTTTAGGTCTAACATTTAAGTCTTTAATCCATCTTGAATTGATTTTTGTATAAGGTGTAAGGAAGGGATCCAGTTTCAGCTTTCTACATATGGCTAGCCAGTTTTCCCAGCACCATTTATTAAATAGGGAATCCTTTCCCCATTTCTTGTTTTTGTCAGGTTTGTCAAAGATCAGATAGTTGTAGATATGTGGCATTATTTCTGACGGCTCTGTTCTGTTCCATTGATCTATATCTCTGTTTTGGTACCAGTACCATGCTGTTTTGGTTACTGTAGCCTTGTAGTATAGTTTGAAGTCAGGTAGTGTGATGCCTCCAGCTTTGTTCTTTTGGCTTAGGATTGACTTGGCGATGCAAACTACCATCAGAGTGAACAGGCAACCTACAAAATGGGAGAACATTTTTGCAACCTACTCATCTGACAAAGGGCTAATATCCAGAATCTACAATGAACTCCAACAAATTTACAAGAAAAAAACAAACAACCCCATCAAAAAGTGGGCAAAGGACATGAACAGACACTTCTCAAAAGAAGACATTTATGCAGCCAAAAAACACATGAAAAAATGCTCACCATCACTGGCCATCAGAGAAATGCAAATCAAAACCACAATGAGATACCATCTCACACCAGTTAGAATGGCAATCATTAAAAAGTCAGGAAACAACAGGTGCTGGAGAGGATGTGGAGAAATAGGAACACTTTTACACTGTTGGTGGGACTGTAAACTAGTTCAATCTTTGTGGAAGTCAGTGTGGGGATTCCTCAGGGATCTAGAACTAGAAATTCCATTTGACCCAGCCATCCCATTACTGGGTATATACCCAAAGGACTATAAATCATGCTGCTATAAAGACACATGCACACGTATGTTTATTGCGGCATTATTCACAATAGCAAAGACTTGGAACCAACCCAAATGTGCAACAATGATAGACTGGATTAAGAAAATGTGGCACATATACACCATGGAATACTATGCAGCCATAAAAAATGATGAGTTCGTGTCCTTTGTAGGGACATGGATGAAACTGGAAATCATCATTCTCAGCAAACTATCGCAAGAACAAAAAACCAAACACCGCATATTCTCACTCATAGGTGGGAATTGAACAATGAGAACACATGGTCACGGGAAGGGGAACATCACACTTCGGGGACTGTTGTGGGGTGGGGGGAGGGGAGAGGGATAGCATTGGGAGATATACCTAATGCTAGATGACGAGTTGGTGGGTGCAGCGCACCAGCATGGCACATGTATACATATGTAAGTTACCTGCACGTTGCGCACATGTACCATAGAGCCTAAAGTATAATAATAATAATATTAATAATAATAATAATAAAAAGAAAAAAAAAAGATCAAGTGTTGTTTTTGTTTTTGCTTAAAAAAAAACCCTCCAAATGCATTACAGAAGATGAAATCAAAACAGTTGAATCTGAAAGAGGCTGGCTATATTGAAAGCAATTTGAAACAGAATGTTTACAGATTTGAGACTTTTAAGGATTTCTAAAATTATAATTTAAAATGAATGATGGTTTTTGATAATGGAGTTTGACCCAGCATCTTAGATCATAAAAGCATTTTATAATCACTGACAAAAATAATGAGATTTTAGTGACTAGTATAAAATATGATTTTTGAGATATCAAAAGAGTTTAATACATCTAAATGTGTTAAATGATCTAGTTGAGATTATATTATGAAAAAACAAAGTGACACATTTTCATATCACATTAATATAGTATTAATTATATACTAATTATATATTAATTAATTATAAGTTTTTTTTAATTTATGGAAGAGTTCTTTTATCAGGGGAGTTAACTGATTTTTAAAATCTAGTTTATTTTGAAGCCAATGGATTACACCATTGATGGCATTAAATCAATTTTGGTGAAGAATTTATTGTGGTGTAGTGTAATAAAGAAATGTAGGAAAAAAGGATAAGGCTAAATTGGGAAACTACTTAACAACTGTTGTCTTTCATCATGTAATCAGGTAAGAGGAATATCCAGCAATCTGAAGAGCTCTTAGCATCTGATCATAATGGCTTTTAGGGGTGCATAACACAGCATTAAGTTAATTTTCTTTTGGTGTAAGTGATAATTATGAAAAATCTGTAGGCAGATTTTTTTTTCCTCTTTTATAGCTCCTTCTCCACTTCACCCCTATTCTTTCTTCCCTCCCTCTCAGCATCCTTTAAGTGTAGCTTGCCAAATAATACCTGGGTGTCTGCTAAGGAGTGGAAGAAACTGTAGTTATCTTTCCTCCCTTCTCTTTACTTAGCCATATAGTTAAATCACTGGTCATAATGACATCGTATATTTATATGGAATGTTTTAATTTGTATACTACTTTCACAAGCATTTTAATTTAATACTTATAAAAATGCATCTGTTAGGCAGAGCTGATATTGTTAATTATCATTATGCATGATGAAAATGAGGACTAGGGTGATCAAATGGTTCATCCAAGTTCACAGCTAAGGAATAGCAGATTGGAATCAATGCCAGGTATACTTTTTATTTTAATAAAATGTAGAATTTATATTTTTTCTATTATAAAATGAATTCCTATTTACTATGAAATTTTTGACAAAATAAAAAATAAGAAAAGGAGAAAAACTTACTAATATCTCTAACATTCAAGGATAGTTATTATTTGGATTTTTCTGTTCAGATTTTTAATATACATTGAGATTTTAAAAATATAATTTTGGTCAATGGCACAGAAACTCATATCCTCTTTTTTTTCCTGGTTGATCTTTGCAGGTAGGCATTTAAAAATATTATTAGGTTGGTACAAAAGCCATTGCAGTTTGTGCCATTACTTTTAGGGGCAAAAACAGCAATTACTTTTGCACCAACCTAATGCTATAAAATATTGTTACTTGAATGTTCAAAATGCAAAAATTAAATTGCTAATTTTAACAAGACAAGCAATGTAAAAGGCAATCATTTCCAACTCCTGGGATCCATATTAATAGCCCAGATATATATAGCCTGACAACATTACAAGTCAGCACATATAAATTAAACTCTATTTTTTTCCAATTTGTGTGTCAGCATGTATGACATATTATATATAAATGAGAACTGAACATACCTATTATCAGGCTGGGATTTTTTAAAGTGTACTATTTCTTTCTTTTAAAGGTTGCTATCTTTCTAGCTTTCTTTTCTCCTTCCTTCACATCACAAAGATATCAATAGGAATGTGAGTAGTACCAACATTCATTAAATACATAAATGTTCTAAAGTAGAGGATGGAAAAAGTAAATTATAATACTTTCAAAATGTTGAAAAATTCTTACAACCTTTAAAGATGTTTACAATAAGTGTGCTATCCTATTGGAAAGCACCTATTTTTATATTAAATAGAAGAAAATGAGATCCAAACTTGTACACAATGTTTAACCAAGTCTGTAAAATATTCATAGAAATAAATTGGGAAGGAAATACACCAAAATATTGATGACAGTTTTTCCCAGGTGATGTTGTAAAAATCCAATCAATATTCATTATTTTCAGTAATACCAATGATTAACAATAAAGAAAAACAAGTTTTGAGAGAGATGGGGCCCTCACCTGCATATTTGCTCTTGGTTTTTTCCTAGACTATCCTACTCAGTGAAGTTTCTTTTCATTTAAGTGACCCTCTCCCAGTCTATGTTAACAATTCCAATGTACACCAGTATACATTTTCTCATATAGGTTCCCTAAAGTTGACCTTTCTACTTTAGTCTTCTTAATCTATCAGTAGATTAAGAAGCCTATGCTTTAGAAGATTGGCCTTCTAATCCTCCTTTTGATTAAATGGACTCTGCAGAACAAAAAGCATACAAGGAAAAACATTTACTTTATAGTCTAGATTAGTGTATTTATGATATGTTACAGAGTAGTAATAATAGACATGTTGATAATTATTAGCTAGGTCTATGTTAGTGAATCATTTGGGCAATTAGGAATACAACTAGGTCACTAAATGTTTCAAAAACACATACATAAAATCACTGAAATTTAAAAACTTTTCTTAAAATCATTGTGGTTGTCAGTAAATTTCAAAACACTTTAAGAAGGCTTTTAGCAGCTCAAGAAATATAAAATAGCATAAGGTATCCTTTGCTCAAGCCAGGGTGTTCTTTAAACAGCAAAAAATTTGATGTTTGATCCAGTTTATTTTTAATTTTTGTATTCCTCTACAATGAATATAGTATATTGAAAGCATTTTACGTATCCTTTTTGTGAGATATGCATCTCTTTTGACAATTTGTCACCAAGGCAACCAAACCTTTGCTTAATGTCCTATACTTTTGTGAAATAAAATGCATGCCATTTCAAATATAGTTTATTTAATTTTTATTTTTTCACTAGAGAAGTTTTGAGATTTTACTTTGAATGAAAATGGAACTGTTTATAAATCTATTTTCCATAAAACACATCTTTCTGAGTGTTTTGAGCGATTATTCTCAGAAATATGTGCGTTTCAGATCTGAGGAGACATTCTTCTTTCCTTGTGCCTTCTAAACTAGACATATAACAATCACAATCAGATTTAACTCATCTATGCAAATTGAACTACTTCAATCCCATTTGAAACACAACTGAGTATAAATAAGTAAAACTTTCAAATCTGATAGGGAAGTGGAGCTATTCACAGAATCCAGCCTGTAGAGACAGGCTAAACTGTCCCCCCACCCCCGCTGGCTTCAATTTCTCTATGTAGTATCAAAATTAACACTGATGCTTCTGAAGATCATGCCAGATATATGCAACCTCCAAGAACTCAGCTCTTTCAGGATTCCAGAGCCTGATTTTTTCTTTGTATAGTATTTTCATCTGTCAAGAGCAGTTGTTGCTTCTATTTGTTCATGAGACTGTGATGGAGAGTGACTTTTCTAAGACATAGTCAAAGCCTTCAATATGAATCTACTTTCCTCAGGTGGAGTTGCTTTGTTCGGTTTTACACCACTAACAATACACTCTGTTGGTTGATTGGCTCATTTATTCAAGAGAATATCTATGTCTAGGAATGTGAGGAAGAAAGCTGGGAGCAGAGTTTTCATCAACTCCATTTTGTGTATCTGGAGTAGAGAATCAAACACACAAGGCCTTGTTAACTTCTCAAGGGGAAGTTAGCAGCTATCAACCAGAAATGACTTTAAGAACTTTGTGAGATTCTCAAACTGGTATACAATGAGTTCTTCTTTTAATTATGGTTTATTTTTTGTTACCCCAAACTGAGTGGCTTTTAACAGATTAAACACAGAATCTGTGAGCTGATCTTTAGGAGCTGTGAAAGTTGGTGAGATCAGGAAGGGAATGGTAAGAGAGGAGTCCCCATCCAACCCTTCAACAATATGAGAGACATGAAGACAATCTCCAAGAACTGAGGGAGTGACAGCAGCATTAAGAGGAGCCCACTGCGTTCCTAAAGTCTGTACCATGGCAGAAAGAAGGATGAACACTGGAAGTGAACCTGAGCTCGAGACAGGCCAGCATGAACAATAGAAAGCCTGCATGATTCTGGCATCTCATTTCCGTGGGTCGGCTTCCCTAGGGTGTTCCTGTTTTTCTCAGATGCTTCCCTTCTTCAATAAGATGTCCAAGATTTTCACAGTGGCTCTCTTTTGACTTGACAAAATGTTCGGACTGAAGAAACCGAAGTCTCAGTTCTTCACATGTAGTGAGTCAGAATGCATAGTGTTTACGAGCAGGGGAGACTTCTTTGAGCCTTAGTTTTTTGTCTATAAAGGGTAAATACTATCTCCCTAATAATGTCTGCCAGAAATCAAATTTAATAATGCATGACAGATACTTTGCACCTTAGCTGGTCCTCCTTGTATTGCTGTTTATCTACTCTACCACATTTCTTGTATTCTTAGCTGGTTTGTAATATTGTTAAATACCAAGACCATGTCTTAAATCTCCTGTAGCTCTAGTGTCTAGTTCTAAGCACAGTAGATACTAGGACTCAGTAAATCTCTTTTTATGAATGTTGTGTGCGCTTGCCTGGTGAAAAATAATAGCTTAAAACTTATAAGAGAACTTACTGTATGCTACATCTTAAGTGATTTACTTAGATCAAATCAGGTAATTTTAAAACTCTAAAGGAAATTGATCATTGCCGTTTTACAGACAAGGAAACAAAGATCCAGAGTTGAAGTAGTTTCACCATGTGGTCCAACCAGGATTTGAACACAGGCAGTTTGGCTCTAGAGACCACTCCTTTTATCACAATGCTCTATTGAGAAACACTTGGGATCCCTCACTAGATCAATCACTTCCTTCATTTAGGGAAAGAAGAGAAAATATTCATGTCTGTACAAAATGGACAAGTGGCGACCACTACTTCTGAGACTGAGGTGATTTTTGTATGTGTTTTATGACCAGTACAACAGCATGTTCTTCCTTTTCCAGGAAAGTATGAGAAGTAATCTCAGAGTGCAGAGAACCACTTCAGGAGCAACAGTGTGGGTCAGATGCTGCTGCTCTGGCAGTTAACTCTTGTTCAAGAATGTTCTTTTTGCTTCACTGAAAAAGTTCCATGAAGAAACGTCCTGGCTCTATACAACTAAACAATAATAACAATTACAGCAGTAACATAATCATACTGAAAACATGGATCCACCCGTATGTCATCACTGTTCAACTAATGTGTTTTTTAATGGAGGGAGCTTACTGACATCATATTCACACATGAAGATTTATTTGAAATGATGAATTTTCCCCAGAAGGCACTTCAACTATGCTGGGCAGAAAGTGGTGCCATAATGCAAATACCATAGGCTGTAGGGACAGACAGACTTGTGTTTAAGCCTAGCTGTACTATATATTCACTACATGAATTTGGTCAAGTTGCTTAACTTCACTTAGCCATAGCAGATAATAATGAAAGACTCAGAGGATTATTATGAAAGTCACAGTTTGAATTCCAAATGGCATATAAGAAAAACAAGAATTATTCACCTGCTCCAAAGTGAGCTCTGTTTGCTTTAGCAGTATGGCTATCCCCGGTTACCCAGATTCAGCAGACAATTACACAATTACATATTTCCTTTTGACTTCACAAACCTGAGCTTAGATTTCTTTCAGGTTCTTAGAAAATTCAAATAGCAACAATAATTCCTTGTCTTGGGCACTGAAACATAGCACCTTAGCTCTGGGTGCTAAGAAATCCACTCACATGCTATTCTGTGAATCATCATAATTATATTAAGCAGAATAGAAAATATGATTATGTTGAGTCAATGGCTTCGTAAGAAGTTGTGGGTTCTATGCACATGCTATTCTATTAATCATCATGATTATCTTATATGAAGCAGAATAGAAAAATATGATTATGTTGAGTCAATGGCTTAATAAGTTGTTGGGTTCTAATGTTAATCTGAAATATGTCCCATGTATCCTGCATGCTGACGTAAATGTTAGATGAATGGATTAATATGTAATCAATGAAGTTACGGCAGTTATTTGGCTTCTCAGTATTGATGTGTTCTACACAGCTGTGTGACCAACCATCCTAGTTTCCTGAGAACTAGGACTTTCAGTGCTAAGATCAGGAATGTCTTTCACACACTGAGGCAAGTTGGTTACCCTACACACAGAGGTAAGTGGGATCTGTATTAAAATCAGTTATACAAATTTGTCTTCTGTTCATTAAACTATTAGAATTTAAAATAAACATCTTTATTAAGTTGCTCCTAAATGAAGTGACTGCATTTTATTTTCAAATTAAATTCTTAAGACTTTATATTATAAGGAACTTTATATCAAGGTAGATATAAATTAACTCTCAATTCACATTGAGAGTCAGAATAGATGCATCTTTTATTAAAATTACCTAAAGAGAAAATTGTAGCTTTGAATGGTTCAATACCTAATCAAAAGATAATTTTTCAGATTTTATAATTGGATTTCTTTCCAGATTCATCTGCATCCTGAAAATGGCCACCTTTGCACATTAGTCTATAATATTATATTAATGTATGATTTTCAGCTGGAGTCCCTTTCTGGAAGATTTTGAGCCAAATCTAAATTTTAGAGAAATTTTAGAAAAACCCATGTAAAAAAAGATACACCTTTCATAAAACTTCCATAATTATCAAAATTAAGAAAAATTAGAAAATCTCAGAAAGACAATGAGATTTCCAGTACGAAAGTCATTTTTTTCCCCCAAGAGCGAATGGGTAGTATAATCCTCATTTTGTGATAAAAGTGCACAAAGAATCAAGGATTGGTGCAAAATCACTTTTTTTTTTTTTCAAGTGGGTCTTTGAAGCTTCTAGTGTGCCTCTGCTACTCTTGCCAAATTCAGTTCCAAATTATCATCTCCTAAGCTTCATCATAGTACTTCTCTCTTCTGCTTACCCAAAGGAAACTTGTTTCTCAGGAGACAGCTCAATATTAGTTTACATTGCTATGTAATAATGTAGAACTTAAATAACTATCCATATGCCAGACAATTACATTTTAACATGATGAATGTCTTAGTCTAAGAAACAACCTTCTAATGTGCAATTCCAGATACTAGGAATTCCAAGCAGTAGGAGTGAGATGGTGAACTTCACTGTTGTTAAGTTATTCCATGGGATAATCATTTTCCTGAGTTAAAATCTAAGAGACATTGCTTGATCATGACTAAAGATATATGTCTGAGGCCAGGTATAACTTGTGACTGTTTATCAACTACTTATTAACTTTACTTTCTTAAGTTTGATTTGCAGGGCTGGGCGTGGTGGCTTACACCTCTAATCCCAGCACTTTTGGAAGTCTGAGATGTACAGATCACCTGAGGTCAGGAGTTTGAAATCAGCTTGACCAACATAGTGAAACCCTATTTCTACAAAAAATACAAAAATTAGTCGAGTGTGGTGGAGGGAGCCTGTAGTCCCAGCTACTCAGGAGGCTGGGGCAAGAGAATCACTTGAACCTGGGAGACAGAGGTTGCAGTAAGCCATGATCAATTAAGCCACTGCACTCTAGCCTGAGCAACAGAGCAAGACTCTGTCTCAAAATAAATAAATAAATAAATAAAAGTAAATAAAAAAATAAAAAGCTTTGATTTGCAAGTATATGAAATACATTGCCACCTTGGATTCCTAGGGACCCGACTAATTTTTACACTTAATTTTTCTAGGTTGACTAAAAATGCACATATCCATGGCTGAGACAAGAATCTATAACTGGAGAGGATGTGGAGAAATAGGAACACTTTTACACTGTTGGTGGGACTGTAAACTAGTTCAACCCTTGTGGAAGTCAGTGTGGCGATTCCTCAGGGATCTAGAACTAGAAATTCCATTCGACCCAGCCATCCCATTACTGGGTATACCCAAAGGACTATAAATCATGCTGCTATAAAGACACATGCACACGTATGTTTATTGCGGCATTATTCACAATAGCAAAGACTTGGAACCAACCCAAATGTCCAACAATGATAGACTGGATTAAGAAAATGTGGCACATATACACCATGGAATACTATGCAGCCATAAAAAGTGATGAGTTCATGTCCTTTGTAGGGACATGGATGAAATTGGAAATCATCATTCTCAGTAAACTATCACAAGAACAAAAAACCAAACACCGCATATTCTCACTCATAGGTGGGAATTGAACAATGAGAACACATGGACACAGGAAGGGGAACATCACACTTCGGGGACTGTTGTGGGGTGGGGGGAGGGGAGAGGGATAGCATTGGGAGATATACCTAATGCTAGATGACGAGTTGGTGGGTGCAGCGCACCAGCATGGCACATGTATACATATGTAACTTACCTGCACATTGCGCACATGTACCATAAAACCTAAAGTATAATAATAATAATAATAATAATAATAATAATAATAATAATAAAGGAAAAGAAAAAAAAAAAAGAAAATTTATATTTTGGACCTCATTAAAGCCTAAAACTCTTGCTCTGCAGAAGCTGATAAAAAGAGGATAAAGATACAAGATACAGACTGGGAAAAATATTCACAAATCATGTGTTCAATGTAGGACTTGTATCTAGAATATGTTAAAAATCTCAAAACTCAACAGTAAAAAATCCCAAACTATTCAGTTAGAAAATGGGCGAAATACACAAAGAGATATTTCACCAAAGAGGATATACAGACGGCAAGTGAAAAGTGTTCAACATCATTAATTATTAAAAATGCAAATTAAAACCACAATGGGATATCACTGCACATCTATTAGAATTATTAAAATAAAAAATAGTGATAGCACCAAATGCTGATGAGGATGTAAAAAAAAAAAAAAAAAAGAATCTATAACTGACGAAGCAGAGAATAATAGCACCCGGGAATGTGTTGGTGGGAAGTTTTAGTTCTTACATGTTGCCATAAACCCCAACACAGTAGGGGCTGTGTTGTAGCCCCTGCTCTTTCCCTGTGGATGGAAGCACAGCTGTGTCTAGATAACAGAAATCTCTTGTTTTCGGGAAGGTAAGCCCTCAGTCATCTCTATGGCATAATTCCTGATCAAGCTAGGCCAGTCATGGCAATTCTAGCCCACTTTGCTTCTGATTGGCCTACAGGTGGATATGACCCAGTTCTGGTCAATGAGATGTAAAAGGGAAGTATTACAGGGATTCTTAGGAGAGATTTTCTCCTCAATTAAAAAAACAAAAAAGTTAATGCCTCAAAGAAGGTTCTTTCCTTCCTGATTGAATACTATTGTATAAGATTGTGATATTTGGTGCTTCGACAGATACCTTGAGACCATGAGCTAGCATACCTAAGGACAAAAATATAATACTTTGAGGCTCATAGAGCAGATGATACTGTTGAATTTCTCTATCAAATATAGAAAGATTTGTCTCTTGATTTCTTATTTTTTAAGGTGATTAAAATCTTTATTGTCTAACATCTAGCCAAATGTTCTGTTACTTGTAGCCAAAAGCATTCCTAGGTATAAGTTCATAATAATAAAATAATATTTTAATATGACACAGTATTTTAAAATATTATACAAAATATTAATAAAAGCCTCATTAGAAAAGCTTGTTAGGTTTTTCTATAACTTCATTTATGGATAAACAATGTAACTTATATAAAAATATAGTTTCATGATAAATCTCTTGGTCTTCTTTTTTAACCTGATTGCTTCCCTTAACGTCTTTCCTATAGATAAGTACTGGAATTACCACAGATGAGAGAATATGGACAACTTGAGTTTTCCATATTTCAGATATATCACAGACTAAATTGGATATTTTGAAATGTACATGGCCACATGGATTCATGTCTCATCACATGAATTAGTTAACGTCTTCATTTACCCACTTTCCTCCACACAAACATAGCACAATTTATCTGCTGGTCTTTTCTTCTTTCCCATGCTCACGTTTTTTTTTTATTTTTCTGCAGCTTTAGTTTTGTCTTTTGTATTCTCTCTAGTTTTCCTCATTGACTATGTGTCCTTAATATTCTAGATTTAGCTTTGATTCCAACCTTGCCCTTTCTCTTGATTTCACCTCCACATCATCTACTTCTGTTTCATGTTTGAAGCCATTTTTTTTTAATTTTGTCACCAAAGCAACCATCTGTCTTTTATACAACTCCAGTGAATTAGGAACTCCCAATAACTGGAGTTATAGTGTGATTTAGTATCTTTCATAATTGCTGAAGTACCTATATTTGTGTTGCCCTTCAGCTCCTGACAAGGTGACATGTAGTAGAAAACAAATTTTCTACTCTTTCACAAAAGTGCCATTGGTCAAAAACACAGAGTTGTAGAATAATACTATACTAGAGGTTGTCTTATATATATTTCCATATATTACATAATCTTAGTAATGAAACTGTTCGCAGGCTAGAGTAATGTAGCACTTTCAATTTAAAGACACATGCATGCATATGTTCATTGCAGCACTATTCACAATAGCAAAGACATGGAATCAACCTAAATGCCCATCAATGACAGACTGGATAAAGAAAATGTGGTACATATACACCATGGAATACTATGCAGCCATAACAAAAAATGAGATCATGTCCTTTGCAGGGATGGAGTTAGAAGCCACTATCCTTAGCAAAGTAACACAGGAACAGAAAACTGAATACCACATGTTCTCACTTGTAAGTGGGTGCTAAATGATCAGAACACATGGACACCTAGAGGAGAACAAAACACACTGGAGCCTCTTGGGGGATGGAGGGTGGGAGGAGGGAGAGGATCAGGAAAAACAAAAATGTGTACTAGGCTTAATACCTGGGTGGTAAAATAATCTGTACAACAAACCCCCTGACACAAGTTTACCTATGTAGTAAACCTGCACTTGTACCCCTGAACTTAAAAGTAAAAAAAAGTTTCTATCTATTTATGTTCTAAATTTCTAAAACTTCAACTATCCATGACTACTAATAAGGTTCAATCATTTATTATGACCAAATTAGTGAGCTCTGGTTGGCTTAATTGCTAGAAATCAGCTTTCTTCTAACTGTTCTCCAGCAATTTTTGAGACTCCTCATGAAGCAGCATTTTTAGAACTTTTCTGTTTCAGCCATGAAGAAATGCAGTTATGTGATATGAAGTTTTTTTTAGCTTTTTCTTTTTATTATTATTATTATTATACTTTAAGTTTTAGGGTACATGTGCACAATGTGCAGGTTTGTTACATATGTATACATGTGCCATGCTGGTGTGCTGCACCCATTAACTCGTCATTTAGCATTAAGTATATCTCCTAATGCTATCCCTCCCCCCTGCCCCCACCCCACAACAGTCCCCAGTGTGATGTTCCCCTTCCTGTGTCCATGTGTTCTCATTGTTCAATTCCTATCTATGAGTGAGAACATGCGGTGTTTGGTTTTCTGTCCTTGCGATAGTTTACTGAGAATGATGATTTCCAATTTCATCCATGTCCCTACAAAGAACATGAACTCATCATTTTTTATGGCTGCATAGTATTCCATGGTGTATATGTGACACATTTTCTTAATCCAGTCTATCATTGTTGGACATTTGGGTTGGTTCCAAGTCTTTGCTACTGTGAATAGTGCCGCAGTAAACATACGTGTGTATGTGTCTTTATAGCAGCATGATTTATAGTCCTTTGGGTATATACCCAGTAATGGGATGGCTGGGTCAAATGGTATTTCTAGTTCTAGATCCCTGAGGAATCGCCACACTGACTTCCACAAGGGTTGAACTAGTTTACAGTCCCACCAACAGTGTAAAAGTGTTCCTATTTCTCCACATCCTCTCCAGCACCTGTTGTTTCCTGACTTTTTAATGATTGCCATTCTAACTGGTGTGAGATGGTATCTCATTGTGGTTTTGATTTGCATTTCTCTGATGGCCAGTGATGATGAGCATTTTTTCATGTGTCTTTTGGCTGCATAAATGTCTTCTTTTGAGAAGTGTCTGTTCATATCCTTTGCCCACTTTTTGATGGGGTTGTTTGTTGTTTGCCAGCATATAAACAGAACCAAAGACAAAAACCTGAGTATCTCAATAGATGCAGAAAAGGCCTTCGACAAAATTCAACAACTCTTCAACTAAAAACTCTCAATAAATTAGGTATTGATGGGACGTATCTCAAAATAATAAGAGCTGTCTATGACAAACCCACAGCCAATATCATACTGAATGGGCAAAAACTGGAAGCATTACCTTTGAAAACTGGCACAAGACAGGGATGCCCTCTCTCACCACTCCTATTCAACATAGTGTTGGAAGTTCTGGCCAGGGCAATTAGGCAGGAGAAGGAAATAAAGGGTATTCAATTAGGAAAAGAGGAAGTCAAATTGTCCCTGTTTGCAGACGACATGATTGTATATCTAGAAAACCCCATTGTCTCAGCCCAAAATCTCCTTAAGCTGATAAGCAACTTCAGCAAAGTCTCAGGATACAAAATCAATGTACAAAAATCACAAGCATTCTTATACACCAGTAACAGACAAACAGAGAGCCAAATCATGAGTGAACTCCCATTCACAATTGCTTCAAAGAGAATAAAATACTTAGGAATCCAACTTACAAGGGATGTGAAGGACCTCTTCAAGGAGAACTACAAACCACTGCTCAATGAAATGAAAGAGGATAGCTTTTTCTTTATACTTTAATTTATAAGCAGTAAAATTCACTTTTTGTTGTACAATTTTGTGAATTTTGACAAATTCATAGTTGTTTAACCACCACTAACAACAACTAAAAACAAAACTGTTGTTCTGATATTTCATAAATACCTAAAGTAAAGCCTTGATTGTGAAGTGAAGGGTGGGGTAGGCATGCCTTCAGAAAGAGGATGTGTATGGAATGCTTCACTAACCCTTGCTTGCATTACAAGTTCTGAGCTTGTCTTTGCTCAGTGCCAATAAATTCTTTGTTGCATGAATCGTTATAGTTGCCTGCTAGCTTTTAAGGAAACAACATCATAGAAATATTATGGGAAACTACAGGAGAAAGAAGAATTACTATATAATAAGTGGAGAAATAGCATCATATAGAGCCATGTCACTGAAAAAATTAAAATAAAAAATTATATTAAATAAAATATACCACTAAAAGCGAAGCCCAAGGGAATTTTATAGTACAATG
The DNA here is from genome assembly GCF_028885655.2 of Pongo abelii. Classification (NCBI taxonomy): domain Eukaryota; kingdom Metazoa; phylum Chordata; class Mammalia; order Primates; family Hominidae; genus Pongo; species Pongo abelii. The sequence continues at coordinate 82,346,379 of NC_071990.2, read as the reverse complement.
ATAATAAAATGTAATTGTATATTTCACCATTAGTCATATGTAAAAAATCCCACCGTATATTTGTCACTGTGTGAAAAGTATTGTTTCCTAAGTCATGTTTATTGTTTATTATTTTATTCAAAGTATATTTATTGAATGTCTATTATTTGTCATTTACTGTTTTAGTTACTAGGGATATAAATGTGGATGAAAGAATTGTGTTTCTACCTTATAGAATTACATTCAAATTGGAGAGAATTATAATAAATTTGTAAATTAATATATGTTATAACTTCAGATAGTGGTAAGTGCTGTGGAGAAAAATAGACTAGAATAGGAGGCTAGGTAGTCTAGGTAGTGAGTGAGGGTGAGAGTTATTTTATAAAGGATGACTGGAGAGGTTCTCTCTGAGAAACTAATATATGAGCACAGGGAGCTAGCGAAGGGCATACGAGAATCTGGAAGAAATATTTTCCAGGCAGAGAGACTGGCAAATGCAAGGTGTATTAGTCAGAGTTCTCCAGAGAAACAATAGGATATACATAGATATACAAAAAGAGATTTATTATGGGAGTTGACTCACACAATTATGGAGGCTGAGAATATCATGATTTGCCATCTGCAGGATGGAGAACCAGCAAAGCTGGTGATGTCATTCAGTCAAAGTTTGAAGGACTGAGAATCAGAAGCACCAATGTCTGAGGGTAGGAGAAGATGGATGTCCCAGCTCAAGCAGAGAGCAAATTTGCCCTTTCTCTGCCTTTTTGTTCTATTCAGGCCCTCAATGGATTGGATGATGCCCACCCACATTGGTGAAGGCAGCTTCTTTACTCAGTTTACCTATTTAAATGCTAATCTCTTCCAGAAACACACTCACATAAACACTCAGAGATAATGTTTTACCAGCTATCTGGGCATCCTTTAGCTCAGTCAAGTTGACACCTGAAATTAACTTTAACACGAGGACCCTGAAGTGGGACTGAACATGATAGGCCCAAGGAATGGCATTACTGCCCAAGGGGCTGGAGTAGAGGGGACAGGAACAGAATGGTCAGTGTGAGAAAGCTAGAGAGATAAGTGGTGCCAGATGTTTTATGGCCTTATGTGTTACAGACAGGAATTTGGCTTCATGCCCAAGTGTGATGGACAAGAAGCCATTAGAGGGTTTCAAGCATGAGATTAACATAATACAATTTGTGTTTTCAAAAAAAAATGCCTTTGGCATCTGGGTAGAGAAGTGACTGTAGGGAACAAGAGGAAACACAGAGGAACCAACTAGCTAAATTCAGATAAGAGATTTCCTTTTGTCTGCCTCCACACTGAGGGCCTGTTAGTAGCACCTTCATGGAGAAGAGGAAGAATGTCAGAGTTTTAAATGGCCATCCACATAGAGATATCAAGTACCTACTATATCAATCAGCAACTTAGAAAGTATTGGAACTAGAGATATAAATTTGGATGTCATTGGCATATGATGTTGTTTAAAGCCCTAGGACTTTGTAAGGCTTCCGGGGAGTGTATGTAGATAGAGCCTGAGACATAGTAAAGAAAAGGAAGAGAAAAGGTGAAGGGAGAGAAGACTCATCAAGACCAGCTAGAGAAGGGCTAAGAAAGCTAGGAGGGGGTGATATATTAGGAGGTGAGTGAAGATAATGTTGCAAGGAGGAGAGAGTAATCTATTGTGTAAATGCAGCTGGGAGGTCCAGTAAGATGAAGACCATTAATTGAACATTGGATGTGTTATAATGCATATCACTGCTCCATTTAACCAGATTGCTTTCACTGGGGTTGTGCCCTGGGAAGGAAAGCCTGCTTGGGAGTTGATTCAGGAGAGAATGGAAGGGAAATAGTGGAAGGCCCAGGGGGAGTATTTTTATAGGAGATTTTACAGCTGGTATAGGGCATTTGTGTGGTTATGGGAATGATCCAGAAGACAGGAAAAAGCTGATAGTGCAGGAGAGACAGGGAAACACTTGCAGAAGCCAAGTCCTTAAGAACGAATGAAATCTCTAATACAAGGAGAAAGGTCAGGCTTTAGGCAGGAGAAGGGGTTGTCTCTCAGATTTTTATTTAAGCAAGTGATCTCTATTCAGAGATCTGATATACAGCTTATTCTGTAAAGCATACTGTCTCTCGCTGCTCACTCAGGTATCCGTGATGATATATAGGTAGTCTGTGAATAAGAGTAATGCATTAATTGGCAAACTCGGAAGTATTCTTTGAATCATCAGTTAGTACCTTAATTGCAAAAGTAAAAACAAAAACAAAAAATCCTTCAAACCAACTTTTTAAATACAACTTGTCCTGTCCAGCTGATCCTTCTAGGTATCTGTTTAATATTTAGTATACATTTCCCCACACACAATGCACATTTTTGTTTTACACTTGTTCTATACTTGAATGTATAACTGAACTGTAGAGGAAAGTCACAAGCAACATATGGGAGCATTTCATGGAAAGTCCCAGGCTTAGAGTTACTAACCTCTGTGGGCATCAGCCATGCGTCCCTGGAGACTAAGTACCAGGGGAGCCCTTTGGCACTGGCAGCACTGATTTGAAAGCATAGCATTTCTGTTTTTAATGAGCAAATTTTTTTTGCCATAACAAATGTTTATCTATATTTACTTTTTTAACTGACAAAAATTATATATATTTATGATGTACAATATGATTTTTTGTTTTTTTTTGTATTTTTTCTTTTATTATTATTATTATTATTATTATTATACTTTAGGTTTTATGGTACATGTGCCCAATGTGCAGGTAAGTTACATATGTATACATGTGCCATGCTGGTGCGCTGATTTTTTGAAATACATACATACATACATATATATCTCATGGAATAGCTAATTCCAACAAATTAACATATGCATCACCTCACGTGCTTGTCTTTTTTTTTGTGGTGAGAAGACTTAAAATCCACTCTCTTAGCAATTTTCAATTGTACAACATATTGTTATTAACTATAGTCACCATGATGTACAGTGGATCTCTTGAGCTTATTCTTCCTGTCTAACTAAAATTGTGTGTCCTTTGACTAGCATCTCTTCTATCCCTTTGCTCTTGGGCCTCTAGGCTCAAGTAGAATGGTAATCACCATTCTACTTTCTGCTTCTATGAATTTGACTATTTTAGAGTCCACATATAAGTGAAATTGGGTGGCATTTGTCTTTCTGTACCTGGCCTAGTTCACTTAACATAATGCCCTCCAGGTTCATCTATGTTGTCACAAATGATAGGATTTTGGCTTTTTTAAGGTTGAATAGTATTCCACTGTGTCCATGTACCATTCTATATTCATTCATCCATTGATGGACACTTAGATTGATTCCATGTCTTGACTATTGTAAGTAGTGCTGCAATGAACATGGGAATGCAGATATTTCCTTGACACACTGATTTCATTTCCTTTGATACACACCCTGTAGTAGGATTGCTGGACGATATGGTAGTGCTATTTTTAATTTTTTGAGAATCCACCATACTGTTTCCCATAATGGCTATACTAACTTACATTCTCACCAACAATGTGCAAGGGCTTCTTTTTCTTCACATCTTCATCAACACTTGTTATCCTTTATCTTTTTGATAACAGCCATTCTAACAGGTATGAGGTGATACCTCACTGTGGTTTTAATTTGCCTGATTCTTTTATCATGAATTATTTTTTTGATAGTTAGTGATATTGAGCATTTTTCACATACCTGTTGGCCTTCAATGAGCATATTCTTAAAAAATGAAAATTACCAGAGATTTTGCACATATATTAGCATTTCCTGCTTATAGTGGGCCTTGGCCTACAAGAGTTAAATGGCAGGTAAGCGACCAGAATAGAGTTAATAATAGTATAGTGTTTTCATCACTAAAGTAGGTTGGCATTGAATTTGAAACCAGGTAATCTATGTTGAATTCTGATAATGTGAGTCCTCTATAATAATAATAATTTTCAAAAATTTTATCAGCAAAGTTAATTTGCTTTATATGTATCTTTTAAGCTCCCTAACACATTTTTCTCATTATTAAAAGAAGTGTAAATGAAAATGATACTTTATTTACTTTATTTGCTTTTTATTTCACTTCTTGTGCTGTCTTCTGAGGCCAGTGGAATTATTATCAATCAGGTTTAGGCTAATCTTTTAGTTGCTATCATGGGGATTGATGGCAAGTGTAAAAGAGAACATTTAGCAAATCCTAACCTCTCAACTAATTCTTCTTTGTGTAAATGGTCAGAATTGCTTTGTGACTGTGACTATCTCAACAGGTTCTTGGTACCAAATGTATCCATGCATAGAGTCTCTTGGATGATTTTGTCCACTGTTGTGCAACAGAGCCAGAGCTTTCCAGGGCTTCACTGCTCTGAGAACTGTAGATAATCATTGAAAAGATGAAATCCATGCTTATAAAAGAGTCAAAATATCAACAGAAAATTAGGAAATGCAAATTTGTTACAGGAATATAAAAGCCTCTTAAGATTTTGGAATCTCAAAATGACTTTCATCATTTATTTTTAGCAATTTTTTTCCTGAGGACAACTCTGAAGTCATATGCACAGGGCTATATATTCTGTCTTGGATACATCAATTTTTATTATTATTATCTCTGTTGAGATGGTGCCAGTGGCTGTATCAGTAGATCATGCCTAACCTATTGCCAAAAAACACCAGTTGGAAAACTATTAGCCACGAGTTGTAACCTTGAGCCTGGATACCAATACCAAATGACACTTAAGAGAACTCGCACATAATTCCAAATATAATTATAGACATGTGTCACTTAATGATGGGGGTATTATTGTGAGAAATGCATCATTAGGTTATTTTGTCATTGTGCCAATACCATAGAGTGTGCTTACACAAACCTAGATGGTATAGCCTACTACACATCTAGGCTATCTGGTAGTCTATTGTTCCTAGGCTAAAAACCTGTACAGCATGTTACTGTACTGAACACTGTAGGCAGTTGTCATACAATGGTATTTGTCTTTCTAAACATATCTAAATATAGAACAAATACAGTAAAAATATATAATCTTATGGGACCAGAATTGTACTTGCAGTCCAAAACATCGTTATGTGGTGCATGGCCATATATGGTTGAAAGGGATCGTGTTTTTGACACAGTTGTAGGCAATGAGAATTAACATTTTTTGAGAAAATATTGGCATTATGCCTGAACTTCATATGTGTTCTTTCATTTCATTCTCCCAATAATTTCTTCAAACATATTAATTATCTGTCTTATGCCAGGTGTTGCATAAGGCGCTTGAATGTATCAATGAGCAAGATGGACATATTGCCTGCATGCTCAGAATCAAATGAGACAATGATGGTTGAATTAATACCACTGATTGACTGATTATTATTTTATAACCATTGCACTAAACATTTCAGTCATCATAATTTAACAAATGAAGGGATGAAGGTTTCTGGAAATGAAGTAATTTGCACTAAGATTTGAACTTTGGTCTTTCTGTCCCTTCTGGGGACAATATGAATCCCAGTTCTGCTATGTGATTCTGACAAAGTTACTTCATCTTTCCATCTGAGTTTCCTGATACAAAGAATGAGACCAACTAGATGCTGCCCAGCCTTACCCTTTTTGTGGATTTAGATACTTCCTGTCCTTTGAGTCTCAGTTTAGTCATTACCTCTCAGGAAAGGCTTCCCTGCTCACCTTTCTCTATTCTCCAAGATTTTTTTGAGTGAATGTGTTCTATAGCACCTATATGGCATTCCTTTCTCATGGTACTTACTCATTGCAAGCTAATTACCTGTTCACTTTCCTTAAGGCTAAAGTTGAGGATAGTGGACTGAGAGGTGAACTGTTTCATCAAGTTTTGTTGTATATAAATAATAAACTCAACACACCGCCATGCTACATCCCCACATTGTGCCACATCTACTTGAGTCTACCATATTTGTGAGGATAAAGAAGTGGTTCTGTTTTACACTGGTAGTGGGTGAAATGGCCCTTGAATGAAAGCTTAGTGAAAAAATCTCACTAGCATGAAGCCAGAGCAGTGGCTGAGAGGAAAGGGAGGCATGGTTGCCAGTGGCGGGCAGGAATTGACAGGGAGGTGCAAAGAACTCGCCATTCTTGCCCAACGCTTCACACCTACTGGCACATTTATTCAACACCTCAGTCCGCAGACTGATATATTTTTGATGAGGGAAAAGTTAGGGAAATCCTGGAGAGTCAAAACAGACAGAAGACACAGTTCTTCTATCCTGAATCAATGGGACCATTTGGGCCATAGCTTTGCCTTCCTGCAACCAGGGTCCAATCTGGTGCAAATCAATATTTGTTGATGCATAATTTCATGGAGCAGGCTTGTGTTTTCTATAGCAAGGCTGTCTTTTAATAAGATGACTAAGCACGACTTTATAAGGCAAACAAATGAAATAAAATCTTCCAGACTACTACTGGAAATGTTTCATATTTTAAAAAAAACTCCAATACAGACCTTTCAGTGAAATGCCTGACAGTTTTATGTGTTCCTTCCTGTTTAGCATGGCAGTGAAAGATGGAATTTGGGCTTGTTCTGTCTGAATTCAGGCCCACCATAACCTGTTGAAGTCACTTTCTCAAAAGACAGCCTTAAATAATAACCTTTCATAAGTCATTCTAAACTAGGGCTTTATAGCATTTTTCCCTTCACCTGTGGCTTTTTAAATTTAAAAAAAAAAAAAACTAATGAATTATAACTGCTAAGCTTTTCAGAACATGGATTATCTTAGAAAGATGTTTAAGAATGTGTTACAAACTATTTGAACTAGGGAGATATTGGGAGAAAAAGAATAGAGCCTCCAGGGGAATTAGCATTACTTAAGATAAAGTTCTTTCTATTACTCGGCTAAAGAAAAAGTCAAATAAGAATGTTTTAGAGTAGACACAATAAGCCCTATATGTGAAAGAGATCTAGGGGGTCTCAGCTAATCTGATAAATACTTATTGAAAGGATTACTTTTTGTCCAAATTTTTAATAGACTGTGTTTTTAAAACCAGTTTTAGTTTCACAGCAAAATTGAGCAGAAAGTACAGAGAGTTCCCAAATACACCCTGTCTTAGTACATGCACAGCCTCTCTCATCATCAAAATCCAAAACACATTGGTACATTTGTTGCAATTGATGAACCTACACATCATTTGACAATGTGTCAATGATGTGTCACTCAAAGTCTATAGTTTACATTAGGGTTCACTTTTGGTGTTGAACATTCTATGGGTTTGGATAAATGAATAGCATGTATCTGCCATTATAGTATCATACAGAACAGTTTCACTGCCCTAAAAGTCCTCTGTCCTCTGCTATTTATCTCGCCCTCCCCATTAACCACTGATCCTTTTACTGATTCTTTTACTATATCAATAATTTTGCCTTTTCTAGAATGTCATATATTTGAAATCAAATAGTATGTAGCCTTTTAAGATTAGCTTCTTTCACTTAGTAATATACCTTTATGTTTCTTTCATGCCTTTTTTGTGGGTTGATAGCTCATTTCTTTCTATTGCCAAATAATATTCTAAGGATGAATCACAATTTGTTTATCCATATGTCTATTAAAGGACATCTTGGCTGATTCCAATTTTGGGCAATTATGAATAAAATGGCTTATTTCCCTTGGTAATATGCATTTATGGTTCCATCATGTTGTTTTATGACTTTATAAGCTCATTTCTTTTTAGCCCTGAATAATATAACATTATCTGGATGTACCACAGTTTATTTATCCATTCACATACTAAAGGGCATCTTGGTTGCTTCCGAGTTTTGGTAATTATGAATGAAGCTTCTATAAACATCTGTGTGCAGGTTTTGGCATGGATGTAAGTTTGTAACTCATTTGGGCAAATACCAAAGAGTGTGATTGCTGGGTTGTATTGTAGGAGTATATTCAGTTTTGCAAGAAATTGACAAAATGTTTTCCAAAGTGGATGTTCCATGTGCAAAATGTTTTCCAAAGTGGATGTACCATGTGCATTCCCACAGGCAAGGAATGGTAGTTCCTGTTTCTCCACATTCTTGTCGGCATTTGGTGTTGTCAGTGTTTTAGATTTGGGCCACTATAACAGATGTGTAGTGGTATCTAATTTTTGTTTTTTCCCATCCAATTTGAGACTTACCCCTCAATTTGGGAAAGGCACATGAGCCCTAAGCACTGAACACAGTTGAGACTAGAGAAGGAGGAACTGACTGCAGTGTTGGAAGAGAGGAAGTGGGTAATTTCTTTCTAGATGTTCCTGGACTTGATGAGTTTTCCCTAAAATGCAGTTTGGAACACCAAGTGACTAAAAGAAAGGTCAATTCCAATTTAAGGGCCAAGTAGGAGAAACTATGAATAATTGATAAATATACTCATTCCCTCAGCTAAATAAGGTTATGCACGACTTTATTTAGTTTGTAAACTCTGTGGGTGTTAGTTTAGAACCAGCATTGCAAAGTATGCATCAGCATCAGCTGTCTACAGCTTCATAGCTGCATAACCAGTGGTCTTTTGCTCACCAGGCTCTCAAGCTATGCCTTGCCTCACATTTTGGAGGTGGATTGTTTTTACAGGTGTCTCAGCTGAGCCCTTACTACACCATTTTAGTCATCAAGTATAATCAGATTAAGAAACCAAGGTCAGGGCCAATCTGTAACATGAAATGATCTGCTCCTCTCTGTCTCTACTAATTATTCTGAAGGGCAGAGTCCCTAGGTTGTCCTTTCACTGTGTGTGACAATGGCCCTTGAACAAAGTAAAAGTTACAGTGTAAAGAAAGAGGAATGCTGCTAGTCCCCTGTAGAAAGACTACTCTCTTTTTGGTCAAGGCTAATTAGGCTCAGCATTGACAGAAAGTTCGTTTTTCCTTATACTAGAGTATATTTTGAGATATTGCAATCTTTGTTGCCACTATGACTATTTATATGTTTATATAAGACAGTCCTCATATTGCACAGTACCTTGTTACAGGAACTCCTACATAATGAAACTTTGTCCTAATTTTACATGGTTTCATGTATCTGAGATTTGATCTAAGAGTCTCACATTTTTTGAAAAAATTATTGCCATGAGATGTAAACTCCCTCGTCTTTTCATCTCTAAACCAACCCATCCTTGCATCTATCTCCCATGGAGGAAGTGTCCTTCTCCTCCCATGGGCCACAGCATTACCTTCATCCCATCCTAGGGGAAGAAAGAGTTAATATTTCAAGATATCATCTGTTTAACATAGTAATTCACGACTTTTAAAATCCTCTATGCCTGTTCCATAGTAGGGCTTTACTCTCTTGGTTTTAAAACACCACTGTCTCCTGCTTTCCTTCCTTCTTCAGTTCATTCTTTTTTTGTGTTTTTGGTTTTTTGTTTGTTTTGTTTTGTTTGCGGGCTCCTTCTCTGACCTCTTCATTAGGTAACTCAGAATTTGGCCTCAGGCTGTCATCTTTTCCGTCTCTAACCTCTGTCCCTAAGTGATTTCATTAGCTGCCATGGTTGTGAGCTCTGTACTGCTAATGGCTTCCACATTTCCATTGGAGCCCACATCTTTCTGCTGAGCTCTTCACTCTCATGTCCAAATGTCTGCTTGACATCCTTCTTTGGATGTGGCTCAGGTTCTCCAACTTAACAGATCCACAATGAAGTTCTGGGTTTTTCCCCTTCCATGTCCATCTTCTGCAATCCCTGTTCTTCTCCTTTTATGTAAAAAGCGTAGGGTTATATCAAGTTACTCAAGCTAACCCTCTGGGAGCCTTCCTTTCTGATAAATTAGACATCCCATACATTGGCAAGCCTTACTGATACTACCTTGAAAATAATACCTGAACTTCTTCTCCTCACCTCATGTCATAGACCACCACCCTCTTAGTCCAGGCCTCTGCCTTCTCTTGCCTCAGTGGACACGTCAGCCTCTAACCGGTTTCTCTACTTTTGCTTCTCACCCCATTGCCCCTATTCATTCTTCAAATAGCAGCAATAGAGATATTCTCAATGGTACTGTGATGATGCACTTCCCTTGCTTAGGATCCTCAAGTGGCTCCCCTTATTTAACATAAAATTCCACCTTCCTCCCATGGTCTAGCATGCCCTTCATAATTGTGTTTAGCTCCCCAATCTTGTCTTTTTCTACTCCTCCCTTCACTCGGTTTGCTCAAATATCACTGATTTTATATGGAAGGAAGAAAGGAAAAAAGGTAGGAAGGAAGAAAGGGAGGGAGATAAGGATGGAGGAAGGAAGGGAGGGAGGATCCCATCTTATAATAAGGAGCTAAGGCCCAAGGTAACAATAGCAGAGTCAAAATTTACCCTCAGCTCTACTTTATTTTCCAGAGCACTACTCTATTTAGTAAACTATAAGGCAAGTACAAATAAAACAAGCAAACAACAATAAACTCTAGTTTAAAATCAAGAGTCTATTGAAAAAATTAACGTGATTTGACAAAGAAGAGTAACTTTAGTTAATTCTGAATTCAGATAGACCTATCATTTACTTACTGTGGAACTGTTAGCATACTGTGAACCTCAGTCTCATCACCTTTAAAACTGACATAATAAGACTACCTTCTACCACGGTTGTAAGAATTCAATGATAATGCATTTGCATGCCTAACAAGTTGTGGCACAAATGTCTGCTAGAACCCTTCTGTCTTTCCTCTTCTATTTTCAGAAGCACTTTACATGTGTTTAGAGTATGGGCCAGCCATCATAAAACTATGGCTTTCCTGGTGCGGTGATAACAGCAACAAGAATTCCATGACTGTTCCCCCAGCTACTAATACCTTTCAGTGAGCATCTGCTCTGTGCCAGGCACCGTAATGGGTGCTTTGCATACATGATTCCTTTTAGGCTCCCAACACCTTAATATGTTTCTTGGAAACTTTGACAAAGTAATTCTTCATGAAAATGTTTCCATGGTCAAGCACATTTCATAAATACTGAAAAATTATATGCTCTTCCTGGAAAGTCATACTATCTAATTAGAAAACAAAAGATCTTGAGAAGTCTTATATTAAACAATGTTTCATTAACCTATATATTACTATGAAAATCATCTCTCCATGACTAGCTTATTTATTTATTTATTTCATGTTTGTGCTTAGCATCCGTTTATATTCTGCAACCCTAATGTTCTTTGGGACACATATTTTGACTCTGTGTACTGAACGCTACTTAAAGTCAAATAAAAGTTTGGTAAAAGTTTTGCATTCCAGACATTATGTTCTTTACTGCTTTCCCTTTTGGATATTATTCATTATTATGTCCTTGATTCATTTATACTGTGATTGGTTGGATTTCCTCCCTCATCACCGATCATTCTGCTGCTCATTATAAAAGCCATAATTTCTACAGTATATATATATACAGTATATAAAATACAGTATATATACACACATGTATATTTATAACCATATTATATATAACCATATATATATACGTGTATATTTATAACCATATATATATGGTATATATATACACGTATACACACACACACACACACACACAGAGAGAGATGAAAGAAAGAGAGAGAGAGAGAAGTGTTAATCTGTATAGAATTTGGAGTAAATACTTTGGCAGACACGATGGCTTTTGGTCGAAAGTATCATGTTGGATTAGTTAGATTTAATTTTTGTTAGAATTTTAAGCTATTGAGTGAAGTGTAAAAATAACAATAATCAATATAATATCATGTTTTATTTAAAGCTTACTTTTCCTTATAACTTAATTTTTTTTTCAAAATGGGTACAAATTTGTCTAATCATTCCTCAAGGCTGGAATTGCTAGGATTAAAATCGAATGGAATAATAAAATAGCATTTTAAAGAGCTCCTTAGAACTGGGATATTTTTCTATTTTTGTTTGAATAAAGCAAAGTCATAACAGTGTCTGGCACAGAGAAGGTATTCAATAAATACTTAATAAATGAATTAACTTCTACACCATAAAAAGAAAATTGTGAGTTCTAAAACCACAGCTGACACATAAATCTCTTGCCTAACCTCCTTAATAAACACTCTAATGCTCTAGTTTCTTCTCTGTGTTAGAACTGGGCTTGGGTTCTTTTAGATTCGCGTATTGCCATTAAGAGTGTCTGAAGATAGTCATCTAACTTATTATGCTTTTTACCTTTTTTTTAAACAAAGTCAGAATTTCCTTCTGAAAATTTTTGGAATGATGGCTGTCGTTAGGCAGATTTTAATTACTCTTATGTTTGCACTAACTGTTAAAGAAATAGTTATTCACTGACGTTTGTTACATCATAAGGCTGACTTTATTCATGACCATCACAATAGGTACAGGTACCTTGGCAGTAGAGTTTTGCAGTTGGGAGAGTAGTTGAGCTCAACTCTGAATACAGCATGAGCAAGTGGGAATTTATAACCAAGGAGCAGGGTGGGAGTCAGTAGATGGAAAATTACTAAGAGGAAACATCAGGGGTGAGAGGGATTCTGGCTAGACCAACCTAACAAGATTCTCGCTGTAGACAGCCCAGGGCGATCAGTCATCACCGCAGGGCAGGCAGAGGATAAGGAGCCAAATATCAAGGGTGAAGCTTCCTGTTAAACTGACTTAGCAAAGCTCTCTGCTAAAACTAGATTTAACAAGGAAATGCAGAGATGAACTTAGGAGAAGATTCAGAAGTTTGATAAATTTTCATCAAGCAGATACTCTTTGTCAAAACCTCAAGATATTATAAAATAGACCTTTTGGTTTTTTTCTTTTTTGTCATTAAAGCCAAAACTCTTTCCTATTTCTTTTATGTTTTCTTTTTAAAGCTCTTTATCAAATTCTTTCCTTCTTAGGATTTCTTTGTCTAGTCTCATAATTATATAGAACACTAAGATTTCTTTTGTCTATACGTTCCAGGAGCTACTAAAAAGAATGGTTGAATTAAGAAATTACTAGACAACATAATATTCAAAGAAGAAGATTTAATTCCTCAGGAAAATCATGTGAATTAATTATAATTTTATAATTGTACGAAATAATAGGTTTTTGAGAATTGTGGAAAGCCTAGGTAAAGGTATTATTCAGACACATTGTGCAGTGATCTTACTTTCTCCCCAAGTTATGCCTTTCTGATGCTGAATTTAGTTCAAGAATTGGATGTGGGAGTTGACGTTGTAAACAAAATAATATAACTGTTGACGCAAAAGTTCTTCCAAGATGGTGGTGTAAGTGCAAATATAACAGGGAAAGATATGACAGTATTCTGATAGAAAATATAAATAATAATTGCTTGCACCGTTCAGAAGCAATAGGGGCAAAGGAAAGTGTGTAGAGATTTGCAACGTCTGCCTTTGCAGGTGGAGCCACCTGACTCTGACAAGCCTTCATGTCTTCAATTAAATAAATTGGAAACTTCATCTAACGTGTACACATGGTGGGAGGTAGGGGTTGCCTGTGTGTTTACCTATGTGTGGTCTCCTCTCACCAATTTGTGACTCATGAAACACCTCAAAATGCAACATGAGCATTGTTTAAGAAGCTAATTTCTTAGGGCAATTCGTTACTATATTTACAAGTAATATTAACAAAGTTATTGCAAGTCATTATGAGACCTATATCATGTGAAAAATTCAACAATTTTGATGAAGCTGAATAGTCACAGAGTTCAAGGGATGCTTAAGTCATTCCTTGTCAAGCATGAGCTGTTCACCCTAGCATGTGAGTTGAAACTTGATCATCTCTGGCAGAAGTTCCATTCATTGCAGGGAGGTTGCACACATTAAAATCTTCTTTATGTTGAGTTGCCATCTATATCTCTATCTCTGTAACTGCCATCACCCTCTGCCCTTTAGGGACACAAAGAACAAATATAATTTCTATTCTGTCTGACAGCTGGCCATTCAATTATTTATTCATTTATTCAACAGACCTTTATTGAGTAACAACCATATGTAGGCACTGAGGACTCAAAGGTCAAAAATACCAAACCATGTTCTTAGGAATGTCACGGTCTATTACGTCATCCCCTTGTAATAGCTCTTTTACAGGGCAAATACTCCTTGTTCTTTTTGTCATTCCTCATGTGTGATAGTACCAGGCTTCCTTACCATTCTCTTTGAATTAGCTGCAGTTTATGAAAGTTCTCAAATAATGGAGTCCTGGCTGAACATGACTCTATAGGTATTTCTTGACCAGAGCGGAAAACACAAACTCTTACAACTCACATTCTGAATGCTCTGATACTATTATGCAATCAAATTGCTTATTTATTTGTCAGTCACATCACACATGACAGCAGTGATTTTGTTTCCAATTTATTAAATTAAATCTGAAATAATTACCCTGCCTTTAAGCCCCTTTCTAATCTACTTGTAATTTATCCACCAGTACTCTCCTATATGAATGAATTCATTGTGTATTTTCTTTCTTACACATCTTTGTCATGTTCTTCTCTCTTAGAACAACCCAGAATGTCTCATGGTGGCCTGTTTCAAAGGTAAATGTTTTAAAAGGATCATCTTTGATGACTTTTTGTTCCTGAAACATCCTCAGTTTCTCTCTGTTATGTGGTAGATGTGGAGGAATGCCTGTCAAATTAGTTGGAAGTGTGCTATGAATCAGATATGGCTAGATATTGAATAGCATATATTGTATTAGGATATAACTCAGAGTTCATACGCACAATCAGTTTATCCTCATGGTAACTGTGAAAAGAGAGATAAATTTTATTAACACAGGCAATAAAGCTGAGGCCTCCATTGCTTTCTCCTCTGTAACTGCTGCTGCTGACACTGCATTAGTTTTGGAGGAATGACCATACTGTATCATACATGTTGCTAGGGAGAAGTTTGTTACTTTAACACGTGATCCAAGAGCTCCTTTTATGGAGGCATCTGTCTCCGTTTAGAAAAATATGCTAACAGATTACTTTTGGGGAAGATTATGAGGTTATTAAGGCATATTCTAGAAGAAGCAGTGAAATAAAGAATTACTCAAAGAGGTTAAGGAGAATTGGGCTTGAGTGGTAAGCAGGAGAAAGAAGAAAGGGAAGAAGGGCAGAATGTGATGGGAAAGTGGGAAACTGGAGCAAAATGGCCAGAATAAAGTGGCTAGAGATCTTATGAGCCCATGGATCTCTTCAATTCCCTGGTCAAGTTCTGTGGTGTGTGATTTTATGATATAATGGTCCTTCTCCCATTGCCACAGACCCTCAGCAATGTCTGTCTTATGCAAATGCCTTGTATGAGTGATGTTTCAGTTGAACTCAAGGACAAGAGACTCTATTCAAAATCTGGTCAGAGCAGGGTGGAAGGATGGTGGTGAGATAGTTCAGCAAGAACAAGATATCAGAATGAGAAAGCCTCTGAATAGGAGTCCCCTGAAATTAATCCTGCTTTATAGAAACTCTGAAAGGACAGAGTGACCCCAGCAAACATGTGGGTTACATTTACATTTCTGCCTGTCAACTACACATGAGGCAACTTGAGTGTAAAGACTGTGGATTCAATTTTGGAGTCCCTTGTGCCTAGCTCTCAGATTTCTTCATTGCCTGGTTTATTTTCCGTTTCCAGTTCCATTCTCAGTAACTTTTTAGTCGTTATTCAAATATTTATCATTTCCAGGGAAATTTCTCATTTGCTACATGTCTAAAGTATAAGGCCACTTTTTTGACACATTGTTTACACAAATACAGTATGCTTTTCATTAGTAAATGTGAAAAACACTCAAATATGCTATTTCCAATCAATTCTGATTTTCTAGGTATTTTATGTCATTTAGGTTAACATCCATATTATTTCCCCCTTTTCAGTCCTGGAATTTAGACACATTTTATTTGGAGGCTAACCTGAAATTTCTTCCCATTTTGACCTTTTTAGAAGTAATACTAACTTATGAAAAATAGTAGTAATAAAAATCTACTGCATAAGTCAAGCGTTTATGAATGTACATTGTAAGGTCACAGCACATAATTTTATGCTCTGTGATCTATGTCATTGTCAACCTGAATTTATTAAGATTATTATTATTATTATTATTATTATTATTGTTATTATTTTTGAGATGGACTTTTCACTGTTGTTGCCCAGGCTGGAGTGCAGTGGTGCCATCTTGGCTCACCACAACCTCCGGCTCCCGGGTCCAAGTGATTCTCCTGCCTCAGCCTCCCGAGTAGCTGGGATTACAGGCATGCATCACAACGCCCAGCTAATTTTGTATTTTTAGTAGAGACAGGGTTTCTCCATGTTGGTCAGGCTGGTCTTACACTGCTGACCTTAGGTGATCCGCCTGCCTCGGCCTCCCAAAGTGCTGGGATTCCAGGTGTGAGACACCGCGCCCAGCCTAAGATTAATTTTGAGCATTAGTTTACTATTTACTTTTCATAGCAGGTGGAATGGCTGTAGTATTTCTGCTGACAATGTAAAAACAGAATTAATTTATTTCTGTATTTTTTTATGGTCAGAGGTTTTGACTTAAATGTTTGAATAGAAAACTAAAATGTAGTGAAGGCACTGAATTGATAAAAATCAGTTTATGGTAAGATAAACTTATCTGCACTTGCCTCTGTGTTAGAATGAGAAAATTTGCCATTCACAAATTTACACTTAGCCTTACAGAAATAATTTAAAATTATATCTGCATAAATTATTATTATATTTATTTTCCACTTAGCAGAATACTGAGTGGTAAGCAGGTTGTCAGAACAGTAGAGCTAGGATCAGGGACACATATCTACTGGCTGTGACCCTGTCACTAAGCAGCTGAGTAAACTTGAACACCTTTCTAGGTTACAGTTTGCTTACTTTTATTTAACATGAGAAGGGATTTTGTGGTGTCACTCAATGCTAATAATATTTATAATTCTCATTTGTAATTCTTCATGGGAATTAAAGTTATTTCCCAAATTTAAAAGCAAAAGCTCGTGTTAACAGCAAGGATTTCACTTAGAGGAAATACTTCTGAACATGTTGTTAAAGTATTAAAGAACTAAGCCAAGATGTTCTGTTCATTATAAAAGTGGACTTCACTAGTTCCAATGGTATATTATTTTCAGTGGATCAAATATATCTCATATGCTGGACTTTTAATGCCTGGACACAGTATCTTCTGGAAGGGCATTTATTTATTTTTATTGTGGTTATTTTCATTTTATACTAACACACAAGACTATAACTCCAAGCAGAATCGCAGAGAGAATGAGAGAAAGCTCCTGGTCCTCAGAGGGCATCGTTAAGTAGGACAGGCCAAGACATCATTTTTTTGACTTGTGCTTTGGTACTTGACCACTCCTTTCCCTGTGTGGGGAAATTCTTTTTGGCACTTATCCTTTTCTTATTCCCAAGTCTCTTATTCTCCTTTTTAGGGTTTAAAAGAAAATTATTCAATTTCATCTTGTCTGGCCAACTCACAGGGAGCATTTTCCTCAAATAATTGCCTGTGCAGTCACTTCATTGTGGTGTAGTTCCTTTGGAAAAATCCTTTTAGCAGCTTCCAGTGGGAAGAAGCCCATTTCTCAAAGACAAAGGACTAAAACAGCCAGTGAGGAGATCTCCCAGATGATTTGTAGTTTCCAAAGAAACAAATAGACATATTCTGAAGTTTAAGAAAGGAAATGAGAAGTTAATGGGTTATGAATGGGACTCTTTTCTTGAAATACATAATCTATGATTTAAATAAAAATGTTAATGTGTAAAAAACAAAAAGATAAATCAAAATGCTGCATCCTGGCTCTCATATTTTTTTCCTTCCTTTTCTTTCTTTTCTATTTGATATGGTTTGGCTATGTCCCCACCCAAATCTCATCTTGACTTGTAGCTCCCATAATTCCCACATGTCATGGGAGGGTGGGTTGAATTGAATCATGGGGGTGGGTCTTTCCAGTGCTGTTCTCATGATAGTGAATAAGTCTCATGAGATCTGATGGTTTTATAAAGTAGAGTTCCCCTGCATACACTCTCTTGCCCGCTGCCATGTAAGTTGTGACTTTACTCCTCCGTTGCCTTCAGCCATGATTTTGAGGCCTGCCCAGCCATGTGGAACTTGAGTCCATTAAACCTCCTTTCCTTTATAAATTACCCAGTCTCAGGTATGTCTTTATTAGCAGCATGAGAACAGACTAACACACTATTCAAAATTTAGTGGCATTAAAGTATAATTCTATTAAATTTATATAAGTATATTTATATGGGACATAAGCCTTGGTGTTAATACTTGGAGTCATGATAAGAGTATATATGACTACTAGACAAGGATGCCTTTTATATATTAGGGTTTGAGCATGGAGAGAAGTAATGAAAATGAGGCCTTTATTTTACTTGTTCACTATTTGACAGTCAACTTCCAAGACAGCATAAAGATTTAATTTCTATACCCTAAGCTCCATTCTGATTGGCCTGCTTCATTGATTTTGTGTATCCAAAATGTGAGGAGCAATGCCAAAGATTTGATTACTAATGACAAGCAACATGGCTGACTTGAGGCACCTTGTATTTTTATACAGTAGCACATTTTGATATGCATTACCAATCAGTTGCTTCAGACCTCCGTTCCTGTTTGCTTGTGTACACTTAGTCACTAATTTTGAAATATGATCTTTTTTCTATGTTTTAGAATCATGACTATAAAACCTTTCCTTTCTAAGGACTGGAGGAAAATTTTCAGTATTCAGACAATTCAGATTAGTACTTCAGCTTTTATTTTATTGCACAGGGTTGATTCTCAAGGGTCCTTAAAGCATGTGAGTTTTGTGGTGCAAGGAAGGATCATTTTCTGCGCACCTTGGGGTGGGTGATACTGTTTGAGTCAGTTTTCAGGCTGCTTTATTTCTTTTGGTCCTCATTGTTGGAACATTTTAAAAGCACTTACTGGAAGTAGTCTGGGACCAAACAAAAAGTTAATTTTCAGGTCTCAGTAGAACTACTGTGATTATCTTATTTAAGTCAATTTAATTCAACAACTATCAGTTGTCATGTAATGCATAGGCTTTGCAGGATATGAAAAAGAGAAAGATGTGTAAAACAAAATGCTTGTGTATTAGTCAGGAGTCCTTTTATTGCAAAGCTCAGAGACATAATCTCAACTAGTTTATGCCAAAGGGTTTCTCAGCAATTAAAGGAAAGGTAAAGTTAACTAATCATGGGATGGACAGAGACACAACTGGATCATCTAAGATTCAAGAACAAGTAGAAGCAATAAATTGTCAGGACACCTTGTCACTACTTCTTACGTCTGGTTCATTCTGTACCTTAGTCTTATTCTTCCTTTCAAAAGATTGGTTTAATCCACACGAAGCAAAAATGGGCACCAATAGCTCCAAAACATCACAATTTATTGCTACTATCATAGAGTACACTGATTCTTATTTCCAGGTCAAAAATAACCCATAGAAGAACTCCCAGCATGGACTGTGTACCCTCTAGGTGTATACAGGGTCGTGTATGAAGGTGGTAGCTGATACTGAATCTGCAACTGACCTTAGGTCATTTGCCCCTTTATAAGTTTGTATTTTAATAGCCACAAAAGGGCAGGCAACACAGACCTGGTCCTGTGTGAAACGTGGGCTGTGGAACTGAGACACATGCTCAATGAAAGGATAGCAGGGCAGGAAAAAAAATGCCTTTTGGAAAAGAGATGGAGAATGAACTGAATTTAAGCCTCAGTGTTGGTGATTGAATTTGTACTTCCTGCATGGTATAGAACACTCAGACCTAAAAACTAACCTAAAATTAAACCCTGGGTTTCTAGCATTCTGAATACCTTGACATAAGCAAAAACAAGTATTCTGTTGCTGAATACACAAACCAGGTATTGCAGGATTACTACAGATAGAGTCTAGCTAAACATGAGCCCATTATCCAAAATTACAAATAGCCTGAGTAAACAAATTATACAAACCCGAGTCAGGAGAATAAAAGGAAAAGAAAAACAAATAGCAGAAATTAACCTTGTAGATCCTCAGGTGTTGAGGATAGGGTATAGAATATAAAATAAATTTGTTTTAAAATGCTTAAATAAATAGAAAAGGAAATAAAAATATTAATAAAGGACGAGATTTACAAAAATGGGTAGGCAGATCTAAGAAAAAATCCAGATAAAACTTCTAGTAACATATATCTTTGGTATTAAAAGCTAAATGGGTGGGTTAACAGAATATTAGACACAGGCAAAGAGATAATTAGCAAAGTGGAAAATATAGCTAAAGAAATTACCCAGATTTCAACCCAGAGAGACCACGAGATGAAAAATAAAGAAGGAAGATAAGAGACATGGAGAATAATCTAAGAAACCATATCATAAGTCTAATTGTTATTTTAGAAAGAGGGAAGAGTGAGCATGGGAAAACCCAGTTTTTCAGAATTGATGGAAGACATATGTCCTCAGATTCAGGAAACTGAAAACATTGCATGGAAACTGCTAAACAATGAAGACAAAGGAAAGACCTTAAAAGAAAGGAAAGTTGAATTAGTTTTAAAGAAAAGATAATTAGTATCACATCAAACTTCTCATCAGTAACAATACAGACTGAAGACATTGAAATACTATTGCAAAATTTTACAATATTTTATCATAAAAATGTTGAGAGAAAATAAATGTCAAACCTTATTTAGATATCAAGCTCAACCACAACTCAAGAGGATTGTCTTCATGAAAGAAGAAAAAAAGTTATCTCAAAGAAAGGTCTGAGACTCAAGCAAGGATGATGGACAAATGGGCAAAGATATAGAAATATATAAATCTAAATTAATAAACTATTATAATAATTATGTCTGTATATACACATATATGACTATACATAAATGCATAAAATAATAAAATATCTCATAAGAGATATGAAATAAATATATAGTTAAAAGGCTGGATGGGAATAACGTAAGTTGGGAGGGTGTTAATACAAATTTAGACTTTCTAAAGCCCTATATTATGTAAGAGGAGGTTAGAAATACAGTGTACATCACACTTTGTTTTGTATTTATCTTAAGTAGTAAGATTAACTACTAAAGGAATAGAAATAGAGTGCATCTCTTTCAATTCATTAGAGAAAACTCCAGAGGAGGGCAGGAAAGAAGAAAGAAAAAGTGTAAATAAAATAAGTAATATAAAATACAATTATATAATTCTAAAAATTAATCTAAGAGTACCAACAATCTCAATAAATGTAAATTAGCAATTAAATGCAGAGATTTTTCAGATTAGACAAAAATAGATTTCTGCTATTTATTACTTATAAGTGTCACAAATAAAATATAGAATATAGAAACACTGGCTGCAAAAAGTGGAATACTAACCAAAAGGTCGATACAGCTGGTGTAACATTAAACAAAATAGTCACTAAAGCAAAAGCATACTTATAGTTTTAATTTACCAGAAAGGTGTAACAACCAAACTTGTATGTATCTAATAATATTTATTTCACCTAAAGCAAAAAGTAACAGATCTAGAGAAAGATATTGACACACTCACTGTCATAATGGGAGATTTTAATACATCTCCCTACATAAGCAATATATAAAAAAGACCAAAAATTAAAAAGAATGGAGAATATTTGAATAATAATAAGCTTCCGTAAAGAGTGTTTATAGAACTCTGCACCCATCAAGAATATAATTTCTTCTTATATATAGATAACAGTTATAAAAATTGACCGCATATTGGGCTGTCTCAATATCAAAGAACAAACATGAATGTATCATTATACAGTCTTGACATCATACAGTCTTATACATTTGAAACAAAAAGTCTAAATACTTAAAAATTAAAGGAAAGTATGTAATAAAAACTAGAGAATACTAAGATGTAAATGGTAATAAAATTATTATGTATCAAAACTTGTGGGATATAGTTGAAGTTAGAGGAAAATTCATAGCCTTAAATACCTACATTACAAAATGATAACATCGAAGTTTTGAAAAGCTAAGGATATATCTCAGAATTTGAGAAAATAAAATGGAAATAACCCCCAAAAAAGTGGACAGAAGAAAATAATAAGAAGCAAGAATTTATAAACTAGAAGAAAAGATAGGAGAAAAAGAATCAACAAAGCAAAAAACATAGTTTATTTTAAAATGTAATAATATCAATTAAACACAACCTTGGCCAGTTTGTTTAGCACAAAAGCATTAAACAATATTTGGAATGAAAAATAGGAAACATAAATATATTGGCTGTATTATAAAATATACAACTTATGTTGAAAATTTGAAAACTTAGATAAAACCAATACTTTTCCAGAATGATAAAATGTGTCATTTCCCAGTGCCAGCCCTCCCCAAGGACCTCTGTGAGGCAAGGCAGAAATCACCACTAAAGAACTTACTCATGTAACCAAACAGCACCTGTTTCCCAATAACCTATGGAAATACATTTTTTTTAAATGGGAGCCATGTAGCTAAAGACAGAAAGACAGAGGGAGAGAAACAGAGAGAGGGAGTGGGGGGAGGGGCTCTCTATGATAAGAAGGAAACCAAACCAATATTGAAATCTTATGGTGACTTGTGAGGTCAAAAATCATTAGAAAGTCACTCTGTCTTGCAACTATTCATTGATTTCCTACTGCTAATGTGGAGTGTATATGTATGTGGTATTTTAAGAATATGGTAAAATCTAGCTATAAAGAAACACATTTATATGTACCCTGGGGAAATGACAAGCCTAGTCACAATTTCTTTAATATAATTTTCTATGACAGAACATGTTATACAGATATTTATTCTGGCAACAACATAATAAATGATTCAAATTAAAAAAGAAAGATAAAATGTGTCAAAATTGACTCAAGAAGAAATATAAAATCAAAAGAATCTTATACTCATTAAATAAAAGGGAATCAATAGTTGACAGTATTGTGGGATATTATGTGTCACTTTTTTGTTTGTACAGAACGCCATACTTTTCCACAGAGAACCTAGTGCAAGGTGGAGGTGGTGTCATATGTGGTTTCTTAGCTCTACTTCATTTAGGGTAACAGCTCGGGAGAGACTAGGGAGGAGATTTTACCTCACACTATTGGGGAAAATATAATTTGAATTCTATATTAAAGGATTAAATTTGGCATACATTCTTGAGAGAAGACTTCTCAATGCAGCTCTGTTGCTTTTCCTGGTAGTTCCCGTCAAGACAATAAATACTATAGCATACGTAAGATTTCAATACCTTAACAGAATCATGGACTGGAAAAAGAGAGAAAAGAACTCTCTTCACATCATATATAATTTTTCCTGGCTAGGCTGCTGTTGACCCTGATCTTTTCTCCAAAACATTGTACCTAACCAGAATGGAAAGAAGAACAGAATCAACTTTTGTGGAAACAGGTAATTTGCAATTCTTCTTCTCTGATAGGTTTGTTCATATTTTTTGGCCATTTATTCATGGATTTATTATTTCTTAATTTCAAGGATAACGTTTTTTATTTCTGTCAGTTATGCTGCAAATATTTTTCCAGTCTACCGTTTGTAAACACTTGTCACATCATAAATATATAAATATGTCAAAGTTTTCTCCTCTGTGGTTTTGGAATGTCTGTTTTTCTTTGTGTGTGTGTTTGTATGTGTGTGTGTGTGAAATGGGGTCTCACTCTTGTCGCCCAGGCTGGAGTGCAATGGTGCGATCTCGGCTCACTGAAACCTCTATCTCCCGGGTTCAAGCAATTCTCCTGCCCCAGCCTATCTAGTAGCTGAGATTACAGGCATCGGCCCATGCCTGGCTAATTTTCTGTATTTTTAGTAGAGACGGGGTTTCACCCCAGGCTGGTCTCGAGCTCCTGACCTCATGATCCGCCTGCCTTGGCCTCCCAAAGTGCTGGGATTATAGGTGTGAGCCACCGCATCCAGCCTGGAATTTCTGTTTTAAATAGTTATCCTTTACCCCAAGAAGAAAGAAAATGGTAACACAGACTGATGTCAAAATGATCTCATGGCCAGTGCGTTCTTTGGCCTGCTGCTGGGCAAGATATTTCTAGGCAAGGGATGTTTTAGCGGACTTGCCAAATCATACCCAACATACTCCTATCTACCTAAACCAAAATTAGCCACGTACTGACCATAGCCATGGACTTAATATCAACAAAGCTTTTTTGACTTCTTCACTTTAAATCATATAACCATGAGCAACAGTTGAAAGAGTAATTCTAAATTTTTAACTTGCTTTCAGTCATGGTGGTGGAGTAGCTTTTAAAGTATTTCTTCAATAATCTCTTTAAATTTGCAGACATTTTCTTCTTGGTTTAAAATTTTTTAAACTGCATGTTAATTTTCTTTTTCATATAGTCTCCAGATAAACTATAAGACCGATCTACTTGTCACCTTTATGTTTTAAGTACTTAGAACATACAATGGGCAATAACCCCTGTGAAACAGTTTTAAACGTTAAAGTAGAGGTAGAGTGACATTAATGTAAAGGTTAGTGCTGTAAAATAAGATCTTTTTATTTTGTCTTTATCTTTTTAAAATTTTGTCCTTATTTTTAGAGGCCTTGAAATATGTAACTGTGACTTGTTAAAATTCATCTGATTGTATCTGAGCGTACAGCTGGGTAGCCTCCATATGAAGACATTTATTAAATGGTTATTGATTTATCTGAGGAGATGATATTTAATTTTAAGAAAAATGCATTATAGCTACTAAATATGAGTATTTTTTAAAAGTATACTTTTGACTATGAAAAAATTCAGACTAACTTCAATATAGTATACACATTGGAAGTTCCCGTTTGTCACAGGTAGAGTTGAATTATTTTTACCTCAAATTAGTCTCTCCCAGTTTTCAGATTTGGGACAACTCCTTTGAATCTTGAAACTGGACCCAAACAGTTTTTTCTTATCCACATTTTCTATCTCCTCCTGCCTCTTCTCTTCTTCCTCATCTTCCTCTTCCACATCCAAAAAGTTTCTTTGGACATTGCTGCTTCTCCTCCACTGAACATAATAGTACTAGTTTTCTCTTTGGAAATGTAGAAATGCTCCTGGGCAGAAATATGTCAATCTGTTTGTCTTTCTGATTTGAAATGGCAAGCAGAAGCTGTAGAGTTTGAACTCATTTATCTTTACATGGCTTACCTGCATTTGTGGAGCCAATCTCCTTTCCTCCAAAGGGGTTGCCCTGAAACTGCTATGGGTTTCAGCTGGAACGTAAGCACTGGCAAGGAAGCCTCTGCCTCAGGGAGCACCCTGCTTAGCCTCATAAGCCAAATGAAGGGTACCTAGGCTGTGACCCAGGATCCCAGGTTTGAATTTGTTAGTTTCCAGAAAGGTGATCCATTGTGATTGATATGATTCTCTGAAAATAAATTATTTGACTCATGGAATTTGTTTTATTTTTAAATGCAAGTTGAGTTTAGCTTTATGGAATGTAACAGTACAGCTAATTAAAAGGTTTTCTGCCAAACGTCCTTAATTCCACAGTGTAGTTTTTCAAATAATGTGTGTAGTCCATATTTTGAAACTGTAACCACTTTGGAGATCTTACTTTTTATTTCTTTGGTTTAAAGTTTGCTTATGCTTATTCCTTTCAATAATTTAGGAGGGTATGATATTTAAGCAAAGGCAAAGAACATAATGCTTAACATATTTTCCTAAGTTGGAATGGATACAGGGGAGCTATGTCAAGAGGAGTGTTGTAATACTATATGTCGTGTTCCTCACATTTTAGTTCAAGTTAACTATGGCTTTGCTTATCTATCTGAACATTTTTGGACATAAACAACATTACATCCTCTGTTGTTTGGGAATGGTCCAGCTGGGTGTCATGTCTCATTTGGTTATTGGTCTTTTAGCAGCATGGTATGGGGCTAAGTGCATACCCCAGGATAGATGGTGCCTAAAGTTTCAGAATATACAGTATTCAGAATATGCAGTATTCAGAAGATGCAGATATGCAGTAGTTCTTGGATACTCTTTCAGACTCAAGTTAATAAAATATAATTTTATGTTCTATCTTCTTCTCATGGAAGTTTAATGAGTTGACTTCTAACTGTTCATAGTTGTCCCAATATTCATTCTTTCCTTCTTTGTTAGAAACCAGAATCCTGGTTTTTAGCTAGATGTGTGTTCTCTTCGATAAAGAACTTCATTTCCTAGCCTTCCTTGAATCTGGTTTTAGGCCATGTAACTAATGTTTAGTCAATGAGATATAAGCAGAAATGTTACCTGTGAATTCCTATAAGTCTCTTTTAAGAGAGGATTGCTTTTTTTTTTTTTTTTTTTAACATCCTGCTCTTTTATCTGCTATCTAAAAGAGAAGGATATGACTGAAACTCTTGCATATTGCTTGGACCATGAGAATGAAGGCTGTACTTTCAGTTTGTTGGACCTAAGAATTGAAAGAAGCCTGGACCTCATATGTTTTGTGTTGCATGAAAGATGAATAAACTTCTATTTTGTTTAAGGCATTTTTTTTCTATCATATGCAGGCAAGCATTTCAACTATGTGGTAGAATTTTGTGATGGAAGTGGAATGCTGCAAGAATAGAAACTAAAATGTGACGTTGCCATAGTAGAGGCAGTTGGATAATGAGTGGTGCAGATACTCTAGTCTAGAGAATGGGTGACCATTGTTATGTAATAGTAAAATGGACGAGTATGAGAACACAGTATGGACTGAGCCATAACATGCAGGAAAAGTACAACACATTCAGAATATGGAAGAGTGTTGACTGCTGCTTAATGGTTTTAAAGAACTCTTAAAGTAGAGAGAGGCACTGAAGCTAAATGTAGATAGTTTTCAAGTAGAAATGGAAAGACAAACTATTTTCTTCTTTGCTGAAGGATAAATTATCTATATATGGCTCCAAATTGCCCTGACTGGGAGTCCCAAAATTTACACCCTCACAGGAGTGAAAAAGTCAATCACCTCTGTGTCCATACTGAAACACCAGCGACAAAACTAAAGCTTTAGCAGGTGGTGGTTAGACTATGGCCCTTTATTTATTTATTTATTTTTTGAGATGGAGTCTTGCTCGGTTGCTCAGGCTGGAGTGCAGTGGCACAATCCCAGCTCACTGTAACCTCTGCCTCCTGGGTTCAAGCAATTCTCCTGCCTCAGCCTCCTGAGTAGCTGAGACTACGGGCGCACACCACCATGCCCAGCTAATTTTTGTGTTTTTAGTAGAGATGGGGTTTCACCATGTTGGCCAGGATCATCTTGGTCTCTTGACTTCATGATCCACCTGCCTCGGCCTCCCAAAGTGTGACTATGGCCCTTTTAAACGTCTTTGACCAGACAATAGAGTCATGCCTGTGGAAAAAGGTCCAATGAAGGTACAGTCACACATATTCAGCAAATAGTTAAGGAGCACCCACAATGCTCCCAAGTGCTATTGAAACAGAAATTAAAAAAAAAAAAAAAGGCAAGGGGGAGTAAAATGGTGCCACTGTGAGTAGAATGGGTGAGATAGTTCTCATTGATTCATTTATCCCAACACTTGCAAGAGTTGAGGGAGTAAGCCCTATGGCTCTCTGGGCAGGGAGCATTTTGGGAGGAGGGATTGCCCAGTGTGAAAGACCTTTAAGTAGGTCAGACAAGTCTGTAGAAAGGGAGAGGCCAGTGTGACTGAAGAGAGTATGTAAATTCAGAGAGTTAATGGAGTAGGAACAGAAGCTGTATAATCTTATAGACCTCTGTGACAATGTTGGCCTTTGCTCAGATTGGGATGCTTTGAAGAGATGGAGCAGAGTAAATTGATCTGATTTAAGATATCATTGTTATCTCTCATAGCTGTTTTGAGAGTAGTTAGTAAAGGGACTAGGATAAAAGGAGAAGGATTAGCTAGGGGAATATTGCAGTATCTAGGAGAGAGATGATGGTGGCTCACCTCAAAATGTATCAGTGAAGGGATAAGACATGGTTGGAGCCTGCATGTTTTTTGAAGGGAAAGGCAACAGGATTTTTTAGAAGTCATTTTCTCACCCAAATTCACTTTTTCCAGAAGACTTGAGGCCATGGCCATTTGTGTGAAATAAGAAGGAATAAATAGAACATAGAGATCAGAAATTAAAAGACTAGACTCTTTGAGGGCATGAAATTCCCTCAGAAACCTTGAGTATCCTGCAGCAGGTTGTGGCTTAGTGCCTTTAACAACTTGTTCTCCTGAAACTACATCAGCAGGAGTATGCTGAAAAGCTGGGTGGCCTCCAGGAAGGGCATGATCTCTAGGCCCTCACAACCAAAGTTCCAGGCTCCCACAGCCAAAGTTCCAGGCCCACATAATTTAATCTTTCTTTTTTTTTTTTAGTTTTCTTCACGTAAAACAGGATAATAACCACACCTATCTCAAAGTGTTTTTGCCAAGGTTCAAAACTCTTTTTAATTCCTCACATGCGAATATTCAATCTGTTGGTGTTACTTGGGGTTCTCTAGAGAAACAGAACCAATAGGATATATATATAGAGAGAGCAATAGAGAGATTTATTTTAAGAAATTGTGTCATGTGGTTATGAAGGGTGGTAAGTTCAAAATCTGTGGGTTGGGCCAATAGGCTGGAGACTTGGAGAAAAGCCAATGCTGCAGTTCAAATTCAAAGGACATCAGCTGGAGACATGGGTTGATACTGCAGTTCAAGTTCAAAGGCCGTGAGATGCAGAATTCTGCCTTGTTCAGGGGGGTCAGTCTTTTATTTTACTTGGGGCTTCAATTCATTGGTGAGGTCACTCACATTGTGATCGACTATCTGTTTTACTCAAAGTCCATAAGTTTAAATGTTAATCCCATCCAAAAATACCCTCAGAGAGACATCTAGAATGATGTTTGATCACATACCCAATCACTGTGGCTCAGCCAAGTTGACACATAAAATTAACCACCACATGTCCCAAACTCATGCAGACATTTCATCCAAGTACTAACCAGGCCCAACTCTACTAGGTTTCTGAGATCAGATAAGATCAGCCACCTACAGGGAGATATGGCCATAGATGTCATGCCAGCATTTCTAATACTTTATGTCACTCTTTCCTGAGCTCAGGTGTAAATTCAGGATTCTTCTCAATGTAGTACTTTATGCAGGCAAAATTAGAGTTGATATAAGGATTCAAACATATTTTCTATCTCTGATTCATAAGCTGAGACATACATTCTCAATACTACATGCAATACCCCACATTCCTATTTCCTGGGAACACCCTCTGTTGCTGTTCCTCTCTGATCACTTGCTGCTTCCCAGGATCTGTCTCCTCTATGTCTCTGTCTTTTTCCTTCCCTCCCTCTTTTCATCTCCGTCTCTCTCTCTCTCTCTGTCACACACACAACAGCCTTTTCTCTAGACATAACTAATAATGCATTTTTAAACTAATCATGAACATTCATATCTGTACAATCCATACATTTGTAAACCCTACATTATCTATAATGGTTTTCCTCTTTTATTTACAAAGTCTATCAAGTCTCAATACAAATATTTCTTCCTCACAAAGCTTTCTAAAACCTTGACAGGATTAATTGTTTTATTCCTTGTATTACCCTGGCACACCACACATTTTTTATAATAATATTATTATAAAAATTACCATTAAGGGTTTTACGTGTGTATACATTTATCTATTTCCCTATAGGCTGTGGACTTCATGAGGACAGCGTCACATCACCATGATACCTGTCACAGTACATGATAGATAGTAGATGCTTAGTAAATATTGGTTCAGTGATACATGAATACATAGCCTTTGACGGTTTCTCAATTATAATTAGGTTTGCTACATAGAATTTAAAAAAATTCCAAAATGATCATGACTTAACTGGGGCTCCAGCCATCCGCACTGTGTTCCAGGTTACCAGCAACAGGAAGAGCAAAGCAAGAATGCATTCCCTAACCAATTAAGACATTTTCCAGATTCATACAACACTTTTGCTTCCATATTACTATCCAGAGTTAAGACACATGGCAATAAAAACATGCAAGGGAGGTTGGGACATGTCATCATTTAGTTCTAAAGCAATGTGTCTGGATAAAAGTTGATCTTCTGTTGTGCACAATGCATAAGAATGGATATTGTATGGCAACCAGAAGCCTTTAAATATAAAGAGAAGTGTGAAGATAAATCTCTGTGGAAAACCAACTTTTAAGGTATGGATAGTTAGAGAAAAAAGTAAGATGGTGAAGTAGACTGAAGAAGAATTACAGAGGTAAAAGGAGAACAAAGCCAAGTTTCTAGAAGTGGATAGCAATGCCAAATGTCAGGGGACATTACTGAAATAAAGGACAACTTAATTTGACTTGTAGGAGGCCATTGGTAACATTCAAGTACTACTTCCATTAGCTGATGCTTGTCAATGAAGAGCTCCCCAAACACTACAGGGAATGGGAAGCAAAGCTGATCACTTGTGCTAACTCACATGGAGAATTTCCACCACCTGGATTCATTTTTTCTCCCTTCAGTCTTTCACTTTATCAGTAACATTTGAGACAAGATAGAGAGGTAGAGTCCAAAAATAAACCCTTACAATTCTGGTAAATTGCTTTTGACAAGAGTGCCAAGACAATTCAATAGGGAGAGAACAGTCTTCAACAAATGGTGCAGGAACATCTAGATATCAGATAAAAGCATAAGAATGAAGTCAGACACCTCCCTCACACCATATACAAAAATTAACTTACGATAGATTAGAGTTCTAAATGTAGAAGTTAAAGCTATAAAACTCTTAGAGGTGTGGATGGGTGGAGAAGAAGATAAGATAGTTAAGTAGACTGAAGAAGAGCAGGTAGAGAGGTGGAAGAACAAAGCTAAGTTTGTTCTCCTTATAGGAAAACACAGGAAAAATTTTTACAACTTTGGATTAGGCAATGATCTCTTAGATATGAAACCAAAAGCATAAGTCAAAGGAAAAAAACAGATAAGTTAAAAATAGTCAAAATGGAATACTTTTGTATTTAAAAGACATTATTAAGAAAGTGAAAAGACCATATAAAGAATGGGAGAAAATATTTATATATCATATATTTGATGAAGGACTTGTATCAATATAAGTCCTTTTATAAAATAACTTGCAACTTGACAATAAACAAATTGAAAAAAGGGCAAAGGTTTTGAATAGACAGTTCTTCATGGAAGACATACAAATGGCCAATATGTACATAAAATATTTCAACATTATTGTCATCAGAGAAATACAATTAAAACCACAATGAGAGACCACATCAAACACACTAGGATGGCTATAATGAAAAAAAGACAGGCAATAACAAGCATTGGTGAGATGTGGAGACACTGGAACCCTCATACATTGCTGGTGTGAATGCAAATTCATGCAGCTGCTTTAGAAAACAGTTTGGCAATGCCCCAGAATTAATCATGGAGTTATCATATGACCAAGCAATTCTAATCCTAGGCATGCCCCCACGAAAAATGTCCACATAAAAATTTATATATGAATGTTTATAGCAATATTATTCACAGTATCCAATAAATGGAAACAACCCAAATATCCAAATGATGAGCAGATAAATAAAAGTGGTGTATCCATACAATGAAATATTATTTAGCCATAACAAGGAATGAAATGCTGATATGTGCTCTGACATGGATGAACCTTAAAAAATTATGCTAAACAAAATAAGCCAGTTGCAAAAGGCCACGTATATATTAATCCATTTATATAAAAATCCAGAATAAGCAAATTCATAGAGATAGACAGATTAGTGGTTGCCAGGGGCTATAGGGAGTGATTGCTAACAGTTGCATGATTTCTTTTCAGGTAATGAAACTTTCTGGAATTAGATAGTGGTGGCAATTTCACAATTCTGTGAATATATTAAAAACACTGAATTGTCTACTTTTTAAAAGGTGAATTTAAAGGCAGGTGGATTATATCTCAATAAATCTGTTAAAAAAAGCAATAACAAAAAAGAGAGAGGAGCGGAGAGTTCAGACTGAGGTTTTCTGATTGCCAGTGACCGACAGATACAACTGGCTATTAACATATGTGGCAGTGCCAAGGAGTGTGTAATTCCAGTGCCTGCTGTTTGTGAGCTTCTGTGCATGGACATGTTTTATATCCTGTCAAGGGTGATCATAGACTTTCTCCCATCATCAGCATGGTGGCTCAATCTTACACTATCCCCCAGCTCCCTTATCCCATGCAGCACCTTGGAACAACTATTTGCTTAGACCCCCGGGAGTGCCAAAATATCTCTGCTTACCCACACAATCTCCTTCCTCTACTCTGCTTTCAGTTTAACAATTCCTTCCTAGTTAGAAGGACTGAGGTAAGGTGAGAAATATATGAGTGACTGGCTTGAATGTGCTACTTACTGCCTCTAGTGGTTTTCATTCATCTTTGAGGTTCTCATTTGGCCTTATAAATGAAAAGGGACTTGAAAAAAACAAAACAAAACAAAACAAAACACTGAACCCACTGGCTAATTGAACTGGAATTGAAACCCCTTTGCATTTCATTTACAATTCTTTGTGCTTGAAAGAAGTGAAAATGATTGAGACCATCCTGGCCAACATGGTGAGACCCTGTCTCTACTAAAAATACAAAAATTAGCTGCGTGTGGTGGTGTGCACTTGTAATCCCAGCTACTTGGGAGGCTGAGGCAGGAGAATCGCTTGAACCTAAACCTGGGAGGCAGAGGTTGCAGTGGGCCGAGATCGTGCCACTGTACTCCAGCCTGGCAACACAGCGAGGAGACTCTGTCTCAAAAAAAAAAAAAGAAAGAAAGAAAAGAAAAAAGTGAAAATGATTGTAGCAAGGAATTAAAATAGAGGCTTTATGAGCAAAGCATTCACTGTGTTGACTGTAATAACAGTGCGAACTTGTGGAGCACTATGTGCCATGACTTGTTCTAATTGGTTTATGCATAACCCAATTAATCCAAATTGCATCCTAATGAAGTAGGTAGGATTACTATTTTTGTTTTATAGATGAAGATGATTGACACTAGAATAGGTTGGGTAATTTACCCAACCTCTCACCATAACTTGGTTAGCAACTCTAACCAAGTACAATTCCTAACCATTGTACTTCCCTGTTACACAGACTCTTGAGCACATACCTCACAAACATTTAGTGCTCGTGCGTGTATGTTTGCCAGTCATATTACTACTAATAATTAGTACTATTGCAGAAAATATTTATTTTCTTCTTACTACAATGTAACCAAAAATATAGAAATTTAGTTCAAAAGATATTTATAGTTTTCTTTTTCTTACTTTCTAAACTTGATGAGCCAGAGATCCAAATATGATATCTGTTGCTTCAGACACATAGTTGAGTGTATTCCCCAGTCTCTTTTACATTAGTTGCGGACTCAGTTATAATGAGTGGAATCTGGGTTCCACGGCTGGTCTGTAAAAATCTCCCATGTGCTTCTCTATTCTCTTTTCTCTTCCAGTCAACTGGAATAGCAGCTGTTAGGGTGATCTTAACAGCCATGTATGAAGATGGTATAACTGCTGACAACCTGGATTCTGAAAGACTGTGTAGAGAAGTTGCCTCACTTTTCTGAATGAACAGGTCTATAACAAGCAAGAAATAAAAGTCTGTTGTTTTCAGCTACTGAAATATTGGGGTCTTTTTTTTTTATTGCAGCATCACATCCTAACTAATATAACAAATTATATTAGTTATAATTAGAAAAACTAATTTATTATTCTCAATTGCATATTATCTAATTATTAAGGAATAAGTGAATGAATGAATGTATGAATGAATGTAGCATTTTGGAGGAGTTTAGGTAAGTATTTCTTGAGTTCTTAGTATTTGCTAGAATCTTACATGCTGTTGCAAATCCTCACAATCCCTGAAGTAAATAATTGATACAAAGGCTCATATAAAACCTACACTTTCCACTACTCCAGGGTATCTCAAATGACAACTTATTTTTCTTCTCTATATGTGAGTAAGTAGAGGAGGAAACACACTGAAGTCAGGTTACTGAGTACCACCTGCCTTTGTTAAAGGACAGGTGGGTTGGTGAATTCCTTTTGGTTCTCATATTCCTGAGCAAAGATTGCAAAGACTTTTGGGTCATTTTCAGGTTATTGCCTTAGAGTTCAGATATTTTATTTCTTTCTCTGTTAATAGAGAGAACGTCACTTTGCCTTCAGATGTGGCCATGTTTCTTAGAATGTGTTAAATCTAGACTTTTAATCCTTAGACAATGATCAAATTTACTTTCTGTTTTTTGACTTTATTTTGGTGTGTGTGTGGCATGTTTGTATGTAAAAGAAAATAATTTTCTAAATGAAAGTTTTCCCAAGTATCTAAGTCCTATTCGGTGTTATATAAACAATTTATTAATGTGAAAAGTGTAATATATTACGTTATTTGTAACATACATATTAACATAGATTTTTTAAAATAAAACATTATATTACTTATCTTTTTTAAGAATTGAGGAAATTCATTTCTGTGCCTAGGAAAGCTCTATGTCTTGGAATTGTATGACAGTAATTAATATTAGTCATGATTTATTTGTTTTTTTTTTTTAAATTTATTTTAGCTACAGTGTCTTGCTCTGTCACCCAAGCTAGAGTGCAGTGGCACAATTAAAGCTCACTGCAGCCTCCAACTCCTGGGCTCAAGTGATCCTCCCACCTCAACCTCCCAAATAGCTAGGTCCGTGCCACCATGTATAGCTATTTTTTAAAAAACTAAGTGTAAAGACAGGGTCATGCTATGTTGCTCAGGCTGGTCTCAAACCCCTGGCCTCAAGCAATCCTCTGGCCACAGCTTCCCAAAGCCTTGGGATTACAGAAGTGAGCCACCGTGTCCGACCAATAATTTCTTTTGTAGCAGCTGAAAAAAAGCGAAGTGGCTCTTTGAAGAAACATGGTAGAACACGAGTCTGCTCTTAATCGAAACTGAAATGTTGGGACCATGGTGACAAAATCTGGGCTCTGCCCAATTTGGACATAATTTGGAGTTGATTTAAACTTGTCATATGCAAACAGATTTCTTGTTTTAATTTCAAGTTGACAACTACAGATGCTTTAAGCACTATTTGTGCCATAAAAAGAAAAAACTCGTTTTTTTCTTTCTTACCCCAAGTGAACATAGATATTTATTGGAAATTTGGAACTGAGAAACAGTATTCTTCAAGGCATAATCTAAACCCACTTAGCAAAACATGTGAAATCTCTTACAGCATGTAAAAGTTTTCTTTATGTACAAAGCACTGGAGAATTTTAAACAACACCTGCATTCATGGCCTGGACTGTTATTCTCTTATTTTTGCCTTACTGTGGACTTAAAGTTCTCATCCATAAATCATTTTTATGAAATGAATAAACGACTTCTTTCATTGATGAACTACAAACTGACTGCACTGGTTACATTATAGCTAAGAGTAACATATTGATAGAGTTCTGCAAAAAGGAAATGAATGCGGCTTTTTGCCTGAGAGGAGCAAAAGTCAAATTAGATTTGGAATGAATAACAAAGAGCAAAACTCAGGTTCAGTAAAGTTTAAGCCTATTGACATTTTATTAATAGATATTTTTAAAGACCACTAATGAATTTTTGTAGGGAATTTTAGACAGTGGCTGTTTATTAGGGAACTTGAAGCACATGGCTTAAATATTTAATAGCGGTCATCAAAGCCAGAGGAAATGACCTGATGAAAATAGAATTAGAGATGCTAATTTCTACCCAATATTTATTGTGAAAATAATTTTATGTTATAGTAATTAGCACACCACATGTTTTTAATGCTTAGTAAACACCACCATATCCATTGTATATAGTGAAAGAAATAGAGATTAGATCTACAGAATAAAGTAAAATGTAGAGTCATGTGTGCATTAAAAGCCAAATAATTTAAAGCCCCCGAATACATTTCTATGCAGAAAAATATGATTAAGAAATTTTTATCATGTAGATATATGACACCAAAGTTAAATAAATAATCAGAATTTATATGTCTTAAAGAACCTAATCATTTTCAAAAGGGATCAATTATTTGGTCAAATTGTATGTTTGATGCCATGCCAAACATCTGGATTAATGGTTGAAAATTTAAATGAGGTACTTATACTGAACCGTTTTTCTGACACATCTGGCAGAATGTATATTGATGCTAATGTCTTATATTATTTTCTTATTTTAAATTAAACCATGCCTTCAATGTGAAATAGATTCAAGGTAATTTTCAAACCTAAGTTATACTGCATTGCCTGTTATCCAATAATTTAATACAGAATCTGTGAAATAATGAAGTGATTCCAGAAATTTCAGAAGATCATGCAATCCCTTTTAATGCACAATTAAAACGTATACACTAATCATGAGCCCTATATTGTTGAAATCTGTAAATAACAAAAATAACAAACTTCTAAAATTGAAGACTTTACCTACATAACATTATTTGTAAGTTTAACCGTTAAGATAGTACGGTCCTGACTACAGAGCCACAAAGCATTTGTTAATTTTTTCTACTTTTACACACTTTATTTTCTAATAAATATAAAATTATTGAGATCCCGTGATCAATGTCAAAATCATTTACAAAACTTCCTTTTGTACATAAACACTTCTTATTGTACCTCCTAATTCCACCCTGCAGATCCCTAACATCATTCTTTGATTGTTGACTTTCCACTGTTTGCATATCTTTGTGCTTTCCAAGCCACCCCAGCTGCAGTGAGCAGTCTTTGCTCATAAAGCCTTTCCCTCAGAGATAAGGCCTGCCTTCATGTAATCTTAGCACATCCTTTCATTTCCTCTTGTGCTTGAGTCCTTTTAAATGCAGCGTTTCCGGTTTTAAAAGTGCCATAAACATGTTCCTAGCTCATTACAGACCATTATCGTACTTTCTTGTTGCTTATATGCTAGATAGAGAAATCCACTGCTATGCCACAATGGAATCAAATCATTTTGGAGCATCAGGAAGTGTAGATGCCTTGAAATATCAAACTGGATGCCTTCCAAAAGTAAATCACAGTGCGAAATTATGGCGATCAAACCTCACATTGGCATCTGTCAGCTATCTCACTATTAACTGAATTTCTAATTAGGAAAATATTGGAAATAGAATGAGAAGTTGGGCATATTTTCAAAGACAGCAGAAACGTTTAGTGAAGAAAACATAAAGCTGAAGCCTGATCTTGAGGAAGGAATTGGTTGTTTTTTGGGGGGTGATCGGGTAGGTAGTGGGAACCTGTGAAGTCCTCATGATCTGATCCTACCCTTCTTTTCAACTTTTTCTCATCTACATTACCTGAAAGCAGAATTTTCCCAAGACTTCATGCTTTCGTGGATTCCCTCTCTTTCTGCTTTCCTTCTTCCCTTCCTTCTTCCCTGTTCCAGGAAGAGTTGGATATTTCTTTTTTTTTTTTCTAGGGAAACTTTTACATAATTGTGGTTAACAATTTCAGCTTCTGAGGAGACAGTCACTTCCTGAGTAGACTACTTCCTGTTGGATGATTCTGATAAACAGTCTTTCAGAAACAACTCAGAATCCATCCAGTGACTGTTCAGCAGGAAAGCCATTCACATATTTGAAACTCATTTACATATTCTTCTTTCTGTTCATCTACACCAGAAACAAACTCTCTAGTCTTATGATGCAATCCTTATATAGTCAGGGTCCCCAGGGGATCCTTATTTAGTTAAGACTCTTCTGAATGAATTACTTTGCCAATATACCTTTGAAATGATGGTGCCCAGAGCTAGACCCAAAATTTCAAATATAATCTAATGTTATCTAGACATATGTCACTACTAATGCAAAGGTAGGGAAACATTAGCTTTTCAAGCAGACACTGTAATTTTCTTGAACCTTTTAAACCTGGAATTAACTAAAATGTTTAGACCTTTTTATATGAAAATGCTTTCATGTCAAGTTTTTACCATCAATACACCGCACTTCACATAGTTACTCAAATTGTGTTTTATCAATATGTCACAGGAAAAATGTACTCAAAATTTTGGGTTTTCTTCACATTTCACCTCTGGGGTCTTTAATGTGAAGAAACAAGGTGCTAAACAACTAAGTTTGGCCCGAGAAGGTGGAGAATTAAAGAAACCCTTCTTGTTAAAAAAAAAAAAATGAAAAGTGTAACGTTTGGGTGCAGGTGTTTACGAGATGAAACCAGAAATGTATACATATTTGGATGTACATTCATGAAATATTTCTGAAAGTATGCACAATAACTGGTATACAAATTGCCTCAAGGATAAGAACATATCTAAGGAACATGGCGAATGAGAAATTTTCACTCTCTTCTTGTTTGTATCTTTTACATTTTGAACCATGTGACTATATTACCTATTCAAAAAATAATCATGTTTTAAAGAAAGGAATAATTTACTCTCTATATATTTGTGTGTGGTTAGGATTTGTTTTCTGAAAGGAGGCACAAAAGTAGTTAACAAAGATTATTTTGGGTTGGGGGTATTTTGAATTACTTGTTAACTCTATTGTTTAAATCATCTAACGATAAGTATATATTTAAATGCTAGCTGGGATTTTCTGCCACAGGTGTTTTCTTCACTAAGATTTTTCTTTAAAAAATATTTTTCAAGATAGTTATTATAAGAGCAGAAAGATAGCTTAAAAATCAAAACTCAAGGTGACAGTAAATCATTTTAGAAGTAGCAATCACTTTAGGTTCTTCATAAATACCATTTTAAGAATCAATGATTTATTACTATACATGATAATTTTTTACTCTGAACTCCTTTCTTTGCAGAGCTTGGTAAACAAATGTCTGATGATTTAACTTGGTGTTTTTCTTATGTTCTTTTTTTCTAACTTATTACTGTTTACCTGTTTTCCATGTTGCTCTATTTAGATTATTTTAAACCAAAGTTAAGGCCAAGGAAATAGCCAGAGAATAGCCCAAAGGCAGTGACTACATCATTTGAGTCTGCCAAATCTCCTAACAGTACTATCACATAGGAGATGATTAATAAATACTTGATGATTTGAAAACATGAAAGAGCAAGTGGCCTGTTGGATGATTCTAAAAGGCATTCTCGGCGTTGATCTCTACAAGTGGTGTAGCATGAAGCAGGGTTAATTTAGAGATTCAGTAAGGATTTCAATTCTAAGGACTTTTTTTTGTCCATTGGGACAATAAAATTCTCATTAAAATAAATCCTTTCCTCTATCTATTTGTTTTGAAGAAAAATGCGTTGCACAGGTGGCATAAGCTTTCTGGAAATGAAGATGAGGAAAGAGGCATAGACACGCATAGTGCTCAGCCAGCAGATGTTACTAAGAAATAATACTAAACCAGTCATCAGAAGACATGCAATGCCCCATTTATTATGGATTGGGACATTTAGGTTCTTACTTAGGCAAGTAAACTATCCTTCTTAAGACATTTTTTTTTTCTGTAACCAACAGTTCTATTGTAAAAATAAAATAATATTTTGTGATGTCTAAAAAGATACTAGAAGGATTTATGTAGCCATATAATTTCATAATATATTTGTACTTTTAAATGATTTATTACACTTAATATGTAAAAACAATTAATACATTTTTAAAATTGTTAAATATAAAATAGATGTTCAAATGCATTGTGCAGAGTACATTAAACTTACATATCTCTAACCAAGCTCCCTTATTGAAAGAGCCACTTAAGCCAGACTCCAAATTTCCAATTTGTTCTTTCTCCTCAGAGACACAATGAAGACTCTGTAGAGGTTGCATTCTTTGCTGCAGTAAGCAATAAACTCGGCTTTGTGTTATGCATGTATGTTTGTGTATATATACATACATATGTAGTATAACATCTATATAAATTATATATAAAATATATACCACTATATATACTACTAGTATATATACTGTATATAGTACAACTAAAATTATAAAGAAACTGCTTGTAAATAATAATAGCTGATGTTTTGAATTTGTCTTCAAATTTTGCATGAGAAGAAAATTATAGGTTATAGAGTCTTTTAATGTTCATCCTTTTGGTATGATGAGAAATACACTCCTCAATAAATTTTTATTTAAATTCAATGTGACAGATCCCAACTAGTAGTAAATATGACCCATGATGTCTTCTTTTAACTTGATAAAGACAATGTTTTTACTTTTTCATAAAACAACTCCCCAACAATTTGAATCCTTATATTCTGGCCCACAGTTTCTTGTGATTCCATAGAGTTATACTCATCACCACCTCTCTGGGTTTACTTTTCCAGGAGTCTGGTAACATTTAATATTTAACATCAGATATAAGGTTTTCCCTAAATATAGTAGCTAATGCAAATAGGCCTGCAGCAATGAATTTGACATAGTGTTCTTGGGAGTTTTAGAAATTTTTTAAAATTTAGAAAATATAGTAAGCAACCTAATTTTCATAGGTTATCTATACTCTGGTTATTCACAAGGAAAATTACCCAATATTTTAAAAGAGAGTTTATTTCCTTTGTATTTTTCTCACTTAACTTGGCAATCTTTTTAAAATTTAATTTTATTTATTTATTTACTTTTGAGACAGGGTCTCACACTATTGTCCAAGCTGGAGCGCAGTGGTGCAATCACAGCTCACTGCAGCCTCAACCTCCTGGGCTCAGGTGATCCTCACACCTCAGCCTCCCGACTAGCTGGGACTACAGGTATGCACCACCATGCCTGCCTTGTTTTTGTAGTTTTTGTAGAGATGGAGTTTCATCACATTGCCCAGGCTGGTCTCGAATTCCTGGGCTAAACAATACACCCACCTCAGCCTCCCAAAATGTTGAGGTTACAGGTGTGAGCCACAGTGCTTGACCAAATTTAATTTTTTTAACTGACAAATAATAATTGTATATATTCATACAGTACATAGTGGTGTTTGGATATACATATAATGTATAGTGATCAGATTAGGGTGATTAGCATAACCATTATCTCAAACATTTATCATTTCTTTGTGTTGGGAACATTCAATATCTTC
Source organism: Pongo abelii (assembly GCF_028885655.2). Lineage (NCBI taxonomy): Eukaryota > Metazoa > Chordata > Mammalia > Primates > Hominidae > Pongo > Pongo abelii. The sequence goes on along the minus strand of NC_071990.2, from coordinate 82,305,652 downwards.
CTTCTAGTTATTTTAAATTATATTTTATTATTAACTATAGTCATCCTATAGTGGTATAGAACACGAGAACTTGTTTCTTCTCTCTAGCTATAATTTTGTATTTTTCAGAGATTACGTAGGTGTAGAATACTGAGTTAGGGGTGTTTATTTCATAAAATTTTCATTTCAGAGAGAGCAAATAAGTTCTAGAAGAGATATGATTTTATTTTGTGCTAAATAACAAGCAGATTTCACTCACTTAAATTTATTACATTGGAACAGCATTGGCAGATTACAAGTTCTTTGGTGACATCAGTGAAAACAGATTTACATGGTTTTGGTTTATGCCCCAAAGCTTATGAATACATTCTTTGCCAGTGAGATCCACATGTGAAGCACATGAGCAGGTGAAAGTGTGATTACATGGTTGTCTCTTTCTTTGCAACCATAATTTATTCCCTCCATGATGCATTTGAACATCTGTTTTATGTTTGAAGATTTTTCAAAATGAATTTATTAATTTTACATGTTACTAAGTAGAGCTAATCATCTAAATTACAAAAACATTACAAAATGATATAGTTGCACAAACAAATTCTTCTAATATCTTTCTAGACAACCTAAAATATTAGTTTTTTTCCATAACAACACTAATTGTTAGAGAAAAATGTGCCTTAAGAAAGTACTTCACTTGCGTACATAATAACCTAAATGTTCATCTATAATAAATGGGCCTTTTTATGTCTTCTGATGACTGGCTTAGACTTAGTAAGTAATGCTCTGCTAGATGGTCACTGTGAATATCTATGCTACATTACCCCCTCCCCTGCCATTCCCAGAAAGCTTGTGCCATCTGCAATGCATTTTTCTTCAAAACAGCTAGGTAGAGGACAGGGAACATTTTACATTTTACATGGAAGATTTTTTTTTTTTTTCTGATGGCAAAACTGAGGCTGTTGTTGAATCTCTAAATTATTCTCAAATTTGGACAACATGTCAAGTCCACATCTCTTCAAGACCACCACTCTGTTCTGAAGATGTCATTGGAACCATTAAAATGGCCACTTTCCTTTCAAAATTTTCAGAACAACAAATATTTATTAACCTTCTTTTGTTTTCTAAGTGTTCCAGGAAGTTTCAAAGAAAATGAAAGGTCTGTCACTACTTATGGTAGACATATCCTAAGGAGGACACATTCTCAATGAGCTACATCTTTGTATAAATGTCTCCTATTCAGTACAAGCAGAATTGCTGACTTACTTGCTTCTAAACAAGAGAATATGGCTAAACGGATGGCGCATCCCTCCCTTGACTAGATTACACATATGGCAAATGTAAAGGGATTTTGCATGTGTTAAGTACAACTGATATTGTATGACTCATAAAGTAGATTAACCTTGGTGGGCCTGATATAATCATGTGAAAACTCTTAAAAGACAGACTCAGCCCTTTTGTGAGACTCTTTTCAATGGTTTTAAAAAAGTAAGTTGTTACATTGTGAGAGGGCCTTTCGGAGGCCATCAGTTATCAATGAGAAAAAACTTGAAAAATAAAAATTGCCTGTGATAGCATGTATTTTATCCTTTTTGGAGGAATTAAGAGTATGAGTATAACTAGGTGATCATAAAATTTATCATTCAACAAAGACACATTGAATATGAAAGAGGGGAAAGTAGAAAAATTAAGTTGGAACAACAGGAGGGTACCAGGACTATTCTTGGCAAACCAGAGTTTTTGGTCACTCCTGTTATAAACCATCTCCCAGACAATAGGTACAATGATATCCTATGTTCATTTGCTATCTCTAGAGATTGGTTATTTAAAATCAGACTGCTCTACCTCCATCAAAAAGTTTTAACCTAAAAAATTGTCATTGGTCATTCTAAATCTATTTAAATTTCACCTGAGCAAACCAGTGTTTCATGCTCTAATTTTAGACGTCTTATAACTGTATAGTGTCTCCTCTTTTACACGCACAGTCTGACTTTATTTGCCTTGCTCCTTTACCAATTGCTTTAAACATACACTTGTTCGCTCGTTGTAACCTCTCTTCTGTTTTCCTTTTTATTTCTTTCTATTTGGGAGATAATGTGGTGTAGGAATTAAAAGCACAGTGCTAGATTCTGACTGTCTTGGATCAAATTTTGTCTCTACTATTTATGATCATTGACAACTTAATTCATCTTGCTGTGCCATAATGTTCTAACTTGTAGTTAAGGATAAAAAGGGAGATTTAAGAAGTATCTGCATCATGGCTTGTAGAAAGATAGTGTTGGGCATGTAGTTAAGTGCTCAATAAATACTAATTCTCATTATTATTTTTCTTTTAATAAAGCTTCCAAGCAGGCCAATTCACTTAGGTTTTGTAGTATAACATAACTTGTTTATAACTAAGAAAATAAAATTAATGCTTTCTAAAAATTAGCTCGCTAGCTTAAAAAGAAACCTGCTTGGTATCTGCTGACAAATGTTTCTCTTTAGGCTTTGTTTGGCTCAAAGAAGAATGTGGTAATATGCTATTAATAATGATATCACTAAAGAAACATTGGTCATCATTCAGAATAGGTTTGATAAAATAATTCAAATGTGAGAATATCACTGCATTGAATAACTTAAGCTATAAACTGGTATTCTCTTTTCTTTACATCAAATAACTATCTGATGATTTTTATCAGTCATTGAATAGAAACATTAGTTAAGTAGATACAGATTAAAAAGTCCCCAAGTCCTTAACCAGTTCTCAAGGAAATGATTTTAAAACAAAGAACTATGGCAATGGAAAAATGTCTGCATATTAAAGCCAAAACATACTTCCGTGACTTTTGTCTTTAGAGACTAAGATTCCAGCAGGATTAGCTGACTGAAGTTCTAAGCATGTTTGATAGTTCTGAATCAAGTTCAAATATTCACATTTACAATCAGTGCCCTAGAATTAGATATGGTTAATCTGACAATCAAGTTCAATGGAAAAACCATTTCCATGAGAACCGCAGCACTGTTGAGTATGGCATATCGCCTTTGGAAGGTGGATACGTCTCCCATGAAATATACTTTAGATGACTCTATAGTAAAAATTTAATAAGCCTGGCTAGAGAATGTTTACTGTGATTCATTTTGCTAATTTGGTACATTTGCTCAAATTTCCATTAAACTAAACAATGATCCAGTTACTCAATTACTAAAATATTCAGTTTTATGTTTCTAGAAAAAAATGCAAGGGAAAAATGAAGGTGATTCTTGAGATGTGAGTCAAACATCTCTCAATATTTTGGAAAGCTGAGTCATCTCTTGGATATATTGTTTTTGCGTACATCATTTAGTTTAGAAAAAACCAATGATGACATAAAACAGAAGCAAAGTAATCTTCAAAGGAAAAAGTTAAATATTTTTTTTGTTTCTTTCTTGCATTTGTTGGTGAACTTCAATAACCCCCGATATGAAGATATTACATATAAAAAATAAGTTAAGAAATGGCTCTTGGATTCAAGCTTCATATCTACAGGACAAAGTGAGCTAGAGAATGGGGCAACTTTCCAAAGAATCTACAGAATGTGAATAAATAGAAAATTCAGACCCTAGCCCTCCTTCTGAGATGGGCAAATGATTCTTCTCTCTTTTCTTTATTTGAATAGCATAGGCATAAATTTCATATATATTACTTATAATTAGTTCTTGAATTAAATATTATTTGATATTAATTTTCAATGTTTTTCTGTGTTGCCTTGTATAAGATTTAAAGGTTTTTTTAAACTCTCTTTTGGGTAGCTCTACCCAGTATTCTCCATAGGCACTTCAAATTTTACATGTCAATTTAATTTGTTATTTCCTGTCTGGTCACACTTAATCTGCCTTCTATATTCGAAACTATGGTCAACAGTGTCACCATCCACTCAGTAGCATGAGCCCTATACTTTTACACCTTTTTGTACAAACACAGTGCTTATTAACAAGATAAAGACTATGAAAAATTCTAGAGAGAAGAAACTTATTTAGCTTTACTTAATCCATGGTTTTTCAATCACAGTTTTTTTTTTCATAGAACACTTATTAAGACTTTACCAGAGTAAAAATTAAAACTCTTACAAATAACTGTAAGATCCTACACAATCTGACTTCTGTTATATCTCTAATTTATCTCCTACATCTCTCTGTCCTCACTCACACATCTCCAGTCCCACTGGACTCTTTGCCATGGACTGGTTTGAATTTACTTTAAGACTGCATGTTTTACCTGTTGGTGGATGACCCTGAGACAATAATTTGAAGAGAAGACAGCTTCATGTTTACTTCAAAAATGTGAGGCGAGCAAAACTTCAGAGCAATAGGTAACCTTAGTAAAATAGTTGTAATCCCTTTGGATTTTTTTTTCCCTATAAACCACAACTCACTGATTCTACAAATCATGATTATTTCTTAAAGTGGCCTCAAGGGCCTCTCTTTCTTATTTTGTAGATGCCATTAGGATGTAGATTTCATTATTTTTTAGATAAAGTGAATGTAAATATTTGAAGGGAATAATGAATTGCAGAGTTATAAAACTCTTGTAACTGAAATCTGATCATTTCAATTTAGATTTTCCAATGAAGTCAGTTTACTACAGCATAAGCAATGGTGATAGCAAAATGCATCCAGATTGCAACACCCAAATTTTGGTTCTGTTGCTTTACTCACTGTATGACTTTCATCAAGTTATCTTTGAGTTACAATGTCCTTACATGAAAACTGTGAATAATAATTGACCTTTCCTGCTGGGAACATTGTATTAGTGAAGGTAGACTAGGTCAGTATTCTAAAACTATAGTATGTGTGAGAATCACCTGGAGGTGTTAAAACTGGTGTTTGACATTTTCATTCCCACCAACAGTGTAAAAGCATTCCTATTTTTCCACAGCCTCGATAGCATCTGTTATTTCTTGACTTTTTAATAATCGCCATTCTAACTGGCATGAGACGGTATTTCATTGTAGTTTTGATTTGCAATTCTCTAATGACCAGTGATGTTGAGACTTTTTTCATATGTTCATTGGCCGTGTAAATGTCTTCTTTTGAGAAGTGTCTGTTCATATCCTTTGCCCACTTTTTGATGAGTTTTTTTCTTGTAAATTTGGTAAAGTTCCTTGAAGATTCTGGATATTAGACCTTTGTCAGATGGGTAGATTGCAAACATTTTCTCCTATTTTGTAGGTTGCCTGTTCACTCTGATGATAGTTTCTTTTGCTGTGCGGAAGCTCTTTAGTTTAATTGGATCCCATTTGTCAATTTTGGCTTTTGCTGCAATTGCTTTTTGTCTTTTTGTCATGAAGTCTTTGCCCATGCCTACGTCCTGAATGGTATTCCCTAGGTTTTCTTCTAGGGTTTTTATGGTTTGGGTTTTACATTTAAGTTTTTAATCCATCTTGAGTTAATTTTGTATAAGGTGTAAGGAAAGGGTTCCGTTTCAGTTTTCTGCATATGGCTAGCCAGTTTTCCCAGCACCAATTATTGAATAGGAAACGCTTTCTCCATTGCTTGTTTTTGTCAGATGTATCAAAGATCAGATGGTTGTAGATGTCTGGTGTTATTTCTGAGGTCTCTTTTCTGTTCCATTGGTCTATATCTCTGCTTTGGTATCAGTACCATGCTGATTTGGTTACTGTACCCTTGTAGTATAGTTTGAAGTCAGGTAGCATGATGGACTCTAGCTTTGTTCTTTATGCTTAGGACTGTTTTGGCTATACGGGCTCTTCTTTGGTTCCATGTGAAATTTAAAGTAGTTTTTTCTAATTATGTGAAGAATGTCAATGGTAGTTTAATGGGAATAGCATGGAATCTATAAATTGTTTTGGGAGGTATGGCCATTTTCATGATATTGATTGTTCCTATCCATGAGGATGGAATGTTTTTCTATTTGTTTGTGTTCTCTCTTATTTCCTTGAACAGTGGTTTGAAGTTCTCCTTGGAGAAGTCCTTCACATCCCTTGTTAGCTGTATTCCTAGGTATTTTATTATCTTTGTAGCGATTGTGAATGGGAGTTCATTTATGATTTGGATCTCTGCTTGTCAATTGTTGGTGTATATGAATGCTTGTGATTTTTGCACATTGACTTTGTATCCTGAGACTTTGCTGAAGTTACTTATCAGCTTAAGGAGTTTTGGGCTGATATGATGAGGTTTTCTAAATATAGAATCATGTCATCTGCAAACAAAGACAATTTCACTTCTTCTCTTTCTATTTGAATACTCTTGATTTCTTTCTCTTGACTGACTGCCCTGGCCAGAACTTCCAAAACTACGTTGAATAGGAGTGGTGAGAAAAGGCATCCTTGTCTTGTACTGGTTTTCAAAGGGAATGCTTCCACCTTTTGCCGATTCAATGTGATATTGGCTGTGGATTTGTCATAAACAGCTCATATGTTTCATCAGTACCCAGTATATTGAGGTTTTTTTTTTTGAGACAGAATCTCGCTCTGTCACCCAGGCTGGAGTGCAGTGGCATGATCTCGGCTCACTGCAAGCTCTGCCTCCCAGGTTCACGCCATTCTCCTGCCTCAGTCTACTGAGTAGCTGGGACTACAGGCACCTGCCACCATGTCTGGATCATTTTTTGTTTGTTTTTGTATTTTTAGTAGAGTCGGGGTTTCACCATGTTAGCCAGGATGGTCTCAATCTCCTGACCTTGTCATCTGCCCTCCTCGGCCTCCAAAAGTGCTGGGATTACAGGAATGACCCACCACGCCCAAATACCCAGTTTATTGAGTTTTTAACATGAAGGGATGTTGAATTTTATCAAAGGCCTTTTCTGTATTTGTTGAGATAATCATGTGGTTTTTGTCTTCTGTTTATGTTATGGATTATGTTTATTGATTTGCATATGTTGAACCAGCCTTGCTTCCCAGGGATGGAGCCCACTTGATTGTGGTGAATAAGTTCTTTGATGTGCTGCTGGATTTGGTTTGCCAGTATTTTCTTGAAGATTTTTGCATAGATGTTAATCAGGGATATTGGCGTGAAGTTTTCTTTTTTTGTTGTGTCTCTGCCAGGTTTTGGTATCAGGATGATGCTGGCCTCATAAAATGAGTTAGGGAGGAGTCCCTCCTTTTCAATTGCTTGGAATCATTTCAGACGGAATGGTACCAGCTCCTCTTTGTGCCTCTGTTAGAATTCAGCTGTGAATTCATCTGGTCCTGGGCATTTTTTGGTTGGTAGGCTATTAATTACTGCCTCAATTTCAGAACTTGTTATTGGTCTAATCAAGGATTTGATTTCTTCCTGGTTTAGTCTTGAGAGGGTGTATGTGTCCAGGAATTTATCCATTTCTTCTAGATTTTCTAGTTTATTTGCATAGAGGTGTTTATAGCATTCTCTGATGGTGGTTTGTATTTCTGTGGTGTCAGTGAGACACTGTGGTGATTCCTCAAGGATCTAGAACCAGAAAAACATTTGACCCAGCAGTTCCATTATTGGGTATATACCCAAAGGAATATAAATTATTCTACTATTAAGACACATGCACATGTATGTTTATTTACATTCACTAAAACAAAGACATGAAACCAGCCCAAATGCCCATCAATGATAGACTGGATAAAGAAAATGTGGTGCCTATAAACCATGGAATACTATGCAGCCATAAAAAGGAATGAGATCATATCCCTTGCAGGGACATGGATGAAGCTAGAAGCCACCATTCTCAGCAGACTAACACAGGAACAGAAAACCAAACACTTCATGTTCTCACTCATAAGTGGGAGTTGAACAATGAGAACGCACGGACACAGGGAGGGGAACAACACATACTGGGGCCTGTTGCGGGGTAGGGAGCACAGGGAGGGAACCTAGATGACAGGTCAATAGGTGCAGCAAACCACTATGGCACACATATATCTATGTAACAAATCTGCACATTCTGCACATGTATCCTGGAAGTTAAAGTAAGATAAAAATAAAAATAAAAAGGTAAAAAAACACAGGTGTCTGACAGATGGGATTTCATTAAACTCAAAAGCTTTTGCACATCAGGGGAAACAACTGAGTGAAGAAGTGATTCACATATTGGGAGAACATATTTGCAAATCATACATTGAAAAAGTGGTTAATATTCAAAATGTACAAGAAATTCAATTCTAGCAAAAACCGAAATAAGACAAAACAAAACAAAAAATTATGCAATTAAAAATGGACAAAAACACCCTGAATAGACATTTTTCAAAAAAAGACACACAAATGGCCAACAGGTATATGAAAAGGTGCTCAACATTTCTAATCATCAGATAAATGCAAATTAAATGCACAATGAGGTAACACATCATACCTGTTAGATTAGCTACTAACAAAAAGAAGAAAGAAAGCAAGTGTTGGTGAGAATGTGGAGAAATAGGAACCATTGTGCACCATTGGCAGTATTGTGAATTAATATCACCATTTTGGAAAATGATGGGGAGCTTCCTCAAAAAACTAAAAATAGAGTTAACATATAATCCAGCAATATATCCAAAGGAAATAAAGCCAATATGTTAAAGAGTTGACTACATTTGTATATTCATTGACACTATTCACAATAGCCAAATGAAGATAACTAAAGTGCCCATTAACAGATGAATCAATTAAAAAAAGTGATGTATACATACACAATAGAATATTACTCAACCTTTAAAAAGCAGAAAATCCTGTCATTCAGGAAGGCAGGGTGAAACTAGAGGATATTATGCTAAGTGAAATAAGCCAGGCACAAAGAGACAAATACTATATGATTTTATATATATATGTGAAATTTTAATAAGTCAAACTCACAGAAGTAGAGAGTAAAATGGTGGTTACCAGGAGCTTGGGGAAGAGGTGGATGGGGAAAAGAGGAGATATTGATCAAAGGATATAAAGGTTCAATTAGATACAAGGAATAAGTTCTGGTGATTTATTGCAAAGTATGGTGACTATAGTTAATGTATATTTCAAAATAGCTAAAATAGAAGACCTTATTTTATGATTTCCTCATGTAAGATAGGTTTTACTATTTTTTTTAACTTTTATTTTATGTTCAGGGGTACATGTGAAGGCTTGTTACACAGGTAAACTCATGTCACAGGTGTTTGTTGTAGAGATTATTTCATCACCCAGGAATTAAGCCCAATACCCAATATTTACCTTTTCTCCTCCCCTCCCTCCTCCCACCTTCCACCCTCAAGTAGACCCCAATGTTTGTCATTCCCTTCTTGGTGTTCGTAAGTTATCATCATTTAGCTCCTGCTTATAAGTAAGAACACATGGTATTTGGTTTTCTCTTCCTGCATTAGTTTGCTGAGGATGATAGCCTCCAGCTCCATCTATGTCCCTGCATGAGAAATAATCTTGTCCTTTTTTATGGCGTATAGTATTCCATGATGTGTATGTACCACATTTTCTTTATCCAGTCTCTCATCAATGGGCATTTAGGTTGATTTCAAGTCTTTGCTATTGTTAATAGTGCTGTAATGAACATTCGCGTGCATGTGTCTTTACGGTAGAGTGATTTACATTCCTCTGGGTATATACCCAGTAATGGGATTGCTGGGTCAAATGATAGTTCTGCTTTTGACTCTTTGGGGAATTGCCATACTGCTTTCCACAAGGGTTGAACTAATTTACACTCCCACCAAGAGTGTATAAATGCTCCCTTTTCTCTGCAACCTCACCAGCATCTGTTATTTTTTTGACATTTTAATAGTAACCATTCTGATTCATGTGAAATGGCATCTCATTGTGGTTTTGATTTGCATTTCTCTAATGAACAGTGATATTAAGTGAACAGTGATTTTTCATATGTTTGTTGGCCACATGTATGTCATCTTTTAAAAAGTGTCCATTCATGTCCTTTGTCCACATTTTTATGGGGTTGTTTAGAAGCTCTTAAGTTCAATTAAATCCTACTTGTCAATTTTTGGTTTTGTTGTGATTGCTTTTGGTGTCTTTGTCATGAAATCTTTGCCCATTCCTGTGTCCAGGATGGTATTGCCTAGGTTGTCTTCCAGGGTTTTTATAGTTTTGAGTTTTACATTTAAGTCTTTAATCCATCTTGGGTTGATTTTTGTATATGGTATAAGGAAGAAGCTTCAATCTTCTAAAACAGAGGATTTTAAATGTTCTCATCACAATTAAATGACAAATATTTGAAATGATGAATATGCTAATTATTCCTGATTTGATCATTTTACAATGTATACATGTTTCAAACATTGCACTGTATCTCATAAATATACACAAGTATTATTTGTCACTTAAAAATCAAGTAAAACTTTGAAAAATCAGGTGTCTGAGCCCCATCCCCAGACTTTCTGATTTAGTACTTCTACGGTGAAATCCAAGAACTGGCCTTTCTAGTAAGTTTCCCAGATGCCGATGTTGCTGGTTCAGGACCACATTTTGAGAATCCCTCCGCTAGAATATTCTACAGTAATAAGCAATCCCACATTTAAGTGGTTTATAACAACAGAAGCTTATTTCTCAGTGTATGCGGCATGAACGTTGCAGTCTGCAGGGGGACTCTGCACATCATGGCCACTCAAGGGCCCAGGCTTATGGGGGCTCCACTGCCACACTTGCATCCATGGTCATCAGAGAGAGGAAAAGAACCTGGTCAATTATAAGCTGACTCTTAAAATTTCTGTTTGGAACAACTCACTCAGTGTTAGCTATTATTGGTAAAATTTTAGTGTAATTTCTGTTAATAGCACTGACTAACGTTAGGCAACTTATCAAGGGGGTGATGCTACTTCTGAAGCTTGCTTGGATATGCATGGGGAGGAGAGTCAGAATGACAGGAATAAGGACTGCTCTCATCTTTGCGTTGACATTGCAGAGTAATGCTGTTTTTCTTTTTCTCTATCATCTTGAACTGCCTTTTCAGTCTTGTGCCTTTACACAAATCCTGTTTCTGAGATTTTCTAGCCTTGACTTCTGAATTCCATTTATTAAACCTTGCCTGTTCTGTGTCAATGTAATAGCTAAGAATTATTGATCAGGTCATTATTTTATGTGCTTTACATACAGTCTTTCTTTTAATCACTAAATCTCTTATCATCTCCGTGTCACAGTTAAGGAAACTGAGGTCCAGAGTCCCCTTGGCTTTAATCTGATAGTTGTCCTCCATCTACTTCCTTGAACTTGATGCTTTGGACTTTCCCTTGCTTTAAGTACCCCCTTCATCTGGTTCATGGACTTCATCTGCAGAGCCTTGAGCTCACACTGAGCACTTCTCTGCCTTGCTTGGCTCCTAGAGAAGAGGTTAAACTTGGATGATAAAAAACCTGCTCACATGTTCATCTCAAGGGTATTGGAGAACTACAACATATTACAGGTACTTTCATGTGAGTACTTTAAATTCTACAAAAACATATAGCAAGAGAGGAATTATTTTTTTCTCATTTCAGCTTCATGCAGCCATTATTTCTTTGGTGAAGTTTTTGTGCTCAATAAATTATAGCAATAGCACAGGTCAGTTTTACCTGAATCCCCACTACTTATTTTAAATTTTATTCTAGGAAGACAGAAAAGTACAGTGGGAAGAAGACAGGTTTTGAAGCCAGGTAAATCCAGGGCCGAGTCCCTGTTATACTATTCTACTAGCTGGGGGACTTTGATGAGGACATTTGATTTCTCTTATTTGTAAAATGAGAACAGCCTCAAAGAAACCTATTTTTTAGGTAAAGCATCACTTTTCTATACTGCAAGGGCCTGCAGGAAAATTAAACAGGAGGTGGTTGGACCAACAAAAGCTTATGCAACTGTAATGAATTAATGAGATATGTGGGCCTGTTCTTTACAATTTTTTCAGCTTATTTGTGCTGCCAAAAGATGAATTCTCAGTCCCCAGAGAATGGGATTAGCAGTATGAAGAATTTGAAGTGATCTTTCTCTTCTAGAATGACTATTTGTTTTTCATCTCTGTTCAAATAGCTAAGTTGATTTATTTCATAGTTCTAGCTTTGCTTTTATATTATCTCATATTACTTCATCAGAATTATGATTATTTGTTTTTCAATTTAAAAACATATATCATGCATTATGTGTGTCTTAACATTCTGTTAAGCATTATTATGGATACAAGAAAATTAAAAGGCATCGTTCCTGCTGGTAGGAAGGTTATATGTTAATTGAGACAAAGTTAGTACTTCAGTAACAACTCTAGGAAAATTCCAGATTATGTATTATACAGTATCATATTGTGGGGATAGGTGAACATCTATAGTATATGGCCGGGGCTATCCTTTCCCCTAAATTTTGGGAGAAATTTATTACATGGATACTTTACAAGGGGTGTTGTGTTACCTGGTAGATGATAACTTGGAGTATGGTTATACAAAATATAGAAGGGGTGGATTTCTGTCATGTCACCCCTCAGACACATGCCAGGTGGGTCTTAGCAGAAAACTAGATTAAGACCAAGAGTAATGAGTAATACTTCAGAAGCTAAAACCCCCAGCGTTAAACAAAGTTTTTCAAAATACATTGGTTTCTCCAATTCATTCTCCACCATGCTATCAGAGTAACCTTTTAAAAATGCAAATTTGATCATGTCAATCAAATGTTTACATTTTTGTTGGCTTCCATTGTATTCTTCTACGAGAAAGACCCAAAGCTTTAACATTGCTTAAAGCCCACTGTGGGCTGGCTGGCCCCTACCTTTGTGCCCTTTCATTTATGCTAATGACATTCTTTAAACAGAAGCCACGATGGTCTGCTGTCAGTACTCACTGAGACCAAAAAATACATTTCTTGCTGTTGGTCAAAAAGTCTTGTCCAAGTAAATTATGGGTGTGGGAAAAAATCCGTAACAGAATGAGAACATGAGTAAGAAGTGAACCGGAAGACAAAATTAGTAAACATTCTTCTCAATTCTTATTAAGTACAATTCCATGTTTACATTCTTAAGATGAGCCTAAGTTAAGGTCTGAGAGCTAGACAGCTGTTTTTTGATTCTTATGTTTTCAAAAACTTCAGTCCTAGTAATGGTAGTGTATTGCTTATCCTTATGGATGGATAATGTTTCAAGAGATTGTCCTCAAGCAATTCTACTTGATGGTTCTTTTAAGCTTCTTTTTTTTTCTTCAAATTTTCATTTTTTACCTCCCTCATTGAAAAACAAACAAACAAACAAAAACAAAAAACAAAAAAAATGTGCTGAATGTCTCTATGAGATCAACCACTTTGTTGGATATGAAGGCTAAAGTAAATAATAAAAATAGTGCTTGTTTGCCCTTCAGAAACCTCTATTCTAAGTAGGAGGCACCTGAGCAGACAGAAATATGTAGTGTGGTGTAATATAGAGGCCTACAGAGGAGATGTCCCTAACCCAGACTTAGGATATTAACAGAGGTTTTGCAGAGAGTGTGATGCTAGAATTAATTCAGAAATACCAACATGAGTTGGTTAGATGAAAGATGTGTATAGGGAAGGCATAAGTTGCTTTAGAAGAAGGGAGCAGCAAATTCTACTGTAGCATTAGAGATAAGAGAGAGCTCATGTATTATGGACGTTTCACATGGGTCTTGAGGTAGGCAGAGGAAAAACTGAGGCTACATATTAAAGACCTTGTATGTCTTGGTAAGACTTTTATTCTAAAACCTATTGGAAATCATTGGGGGTTTCAAGTAGGGAATCTCTGTGTTATTCAGCACTTTTATATGTGACCTGTCCAGCTACCAATTATTCTCTTTTGTTATAGAGTCTCTCTGCTTAACCCAGCTGGTTTGTTGGTATTATAGAACACTGTCTCTCTGGCCATGTATGATTAGCTGTTCTATCAGATTGAGGCAATCATATGCTTCCTCTTTTGAATTTGATCTAAAGACCACCCAAATGTAGAAATTAAAATATTTACTTGAGAGCTGTAGAATTACATATTCTGTCAAATAGGTTTGAAAGTAGAGAAGGAAAAAGGAAGCGGTTATCAAGAGAAAAACAGAGGCCTAAAACAAAGTGAGGTTATTTCCCTGAAATTATTATTGTCATCTAATAGTTGTAGTCTTAGTTCCTATCAAGGCCTTAGCGATTTTTTAGCTTTGGGTCCTATAGACAACAAACATTCTTGTCATAGTTTGGCTTTCTCAAATGTAGACCTTCAGATATGGATTCATAAGTAAAAGATTTTTTTAAGAAATGTTCCCAGGAAAATAAAGAAGTAGAGTAAGTAGGTCCAGGAAGGGAAGAATGGTGCAATGTCAAGCCAAGCTTAGTGAAGGGCAACTCTGGTTCAATACCTCAGAGGAATTCCAGAGGCAGTGTAGGTCACGCCTTTGAAGTTTTTACAATCAGGGATGCAGGGAGCCAGAGTATTGCTACCCCTGCACCTGTCAGTCACTGATTAAGAACTGCCCCTCAGAGATCCCAAATTCCAAGGGAACCCTACCTCTCTGTTCCAATAGCTGAGAGAAGCTCTTGAACATCGATTTAAGTACTGGCTCTTAAGAGTCGGGCCATGCCAGGATCCATGTGCTGGACTATAGTGTATGGATCCAAGGGGTTGTGGCAGAGCACAGAGAATAATCAGCAATACTCCTTCAAGTAAAGTCCCCTTTTAAATTTATTTTTAGCTACCGGAAGTTCCTTTTATGTAACCTTTAACCAAAAATGTTTAAAATAACAACATGATGTTATTAAATTGTGTTTTAAAACAAGCACTCTGGTTGCAGTACAGAGAGTGGATGGAAGGGGTATTAAGTTAGGAAGACCAGTTAGAAAGCTATTGAAACAATCCATTGACTAAGTATTTTATTTTATCTAGTTAGCAACAAAGGTTTATTAAGCATCTATTGTATATCCATGGATGGGGATAAAGCAATGACTAAGACAAAAAGGTACTAACTAGTCTTGGAAGATATTTTATCTAATCGGGGAAACAAGACACGTTGACAAAAAATTTTAATTGAGTATTTATCGTCTTAGGCAGTTCAGGTTGCTATAAAAGTTACCATAGTTTGGGTGGCTCATAAAAAACAAAAAATTATTTCTCCTTGTATTCATGTCAGGATACAAGGAGAAGTCGGCAGTCTGCGGCCCGGAAGATGGCCCATAGCAGAACCTGACTATAGTAAATATATTAGCCAGGCGTGGTGGTACACGCCTGCAACCCTAGCAACTTGGGAGACTGAAGCACAAGAATCACTTGAATCCAAGGGGCAGAGGTTGCACTCCAGCCGGGGTCACACCCGGGTCATACTACTGCACTCCAGTCTGGGTGACAGAGTAAGACTCTGTCTCAAAAAAAAAAAAAAATGCCTTCAAATATTTCCCTAAAACACATTTCTCATAACATCAATAATAGAGAGTGAGTCCACCACCTCTACCTTCTTAACTCTTACTTAGAAATCCTACCTTTCTTAGAAATCCTACCTGTCTGCGGGTAATTTGAAATAAGGGTGCCTGTATGGTCAGGTTCTGATGGAATTTCGAAATAAGGGTGCCTGTATGGTGAGGTTCTGCTGAGGGCCCTCTTCCGGGCTGCAGACTGCTGACTTCTCCTTGTATCCTGACTTGGCAGAGAACAGAGAAGCAAGCTCTCCCTGGACTGTTATAAGGGTACTAATCTCATTCCCGAGGCTTCTACCTTCGTGACCTCATCTAATCCTAATTACCTCCCACAGGCCCCACCTCCTAATACTATTACACTGGGAGATAGAGTTTCAACATACGAATTTTAGTGGGCACAAACATTCAGCCCCACTGAAGGTCAAGGTTTAAATGTTACTTAATCCTTGAGCTTCATTCCATTCATTCCCAGTTGCAGACAGGTAGGCTTTCTAAGAAAGGTAGGATTTCTAAGAAAGAGTTAAGAGGGTAGAGGTGATGGACTCGCTCTCTGTGATTGATGTTATGAGAAATAGGTGTTTTAGGGAAATAATTGAAGGCACTCCAACCTGTACCTGAGTGTAAGGGAAGGTTCCTTGGAGAGAGTGAAATAGAAATTGGGTCCTAAAATAGGAAAGGAATAATAATGGCCTAGAAATCTGTAATAATGATGAGTAAAAGTGAGTTCATTTGTATGATATTAAAGAGGTAGAAGCAATAGGCCATGGTGATTGTTGGGATATGAGAGATTCTCTTCTTGGTCAGTTAAAGATATCAACTTGGAAAAAAATTCAAAAAGTAGATTTGAGAGTTAAATACTTGTTTACCTTGGCAATATTGTACAGAAAATATTGTGAGACATCCAGGTAGATTTGTATTCTTTGTGGATGGCTAGGGTATAAGAATAGAGTTCTTACAAAGAACCCCAGACTTCCAGCCATTACCTAACTTTGAAGGAAAGTTTGATTAAGAAGATTGAGTTAGTCTTAAGACTTGCTAGACACAATCCTAAGGCTGTTCAGCTTCTCCTTGACTTTTATTTCCCTTGATGGCTCTGTTAAGTTAGATTTATTTATTTTTAATTTTTTGCTTTTATTATTAGTTTTAATTGACATATAATAATTGTACATATTTATGGGGTATAGGGTAATATTTCAATACATGCATAAAATGTGTAATAATTAAATTAGGATAATTAGCATATCTATAACTGCGAATATTTTTCATTTCTTTGTGCTGGGAACTTTCAGATTCTGTGCTTCTAGCTATTAGAAAATATACAATACATTGTTGTTAAAATTATAGTTATCCTCTAGTGCTGTAGAACGCTATAACTTTTCTCTCCTCTCCAGCTGTACTTTTATATTTATTAATCACCTTCTGGCTATTCTTCACTCACCTTATTTTTTCTGGCCTCTAGTAACCAGTATTATACTTTCTACTTCTATGAAATCAATTTCTTTAGCTTCCACATATGAGTGAGAACATGCAGTATCTATCTTTCTGTGACTGGCTTATTTCACTTAAAATGATGTCTCCAAACTCATCCATGTTGTTACAAATGACAGAATTTCATTCTTTTTTATGTCTAACTAGTATTCCATTGTGTATATGTACCACAGTTTTTTTTGTTTTTTTTTTTTTGAGACAAAGTCTCATTCTGCTGCCCAGGCTGGAGTGCAATAGTGTGATCTTGGCTTACTGCAACTACCCCTTGGGTTCAAGCGATTTTCATGCCTCAGCCTCCTGAATAGCTGGGATTACAGGTGTGTACCACACCTGGCTGAATTTTTTTGTATTTTTAACAGAGATAGGGTTTCACCATGTTGGCCTGGCTGGTTCACAATTTTTAACTTACTCATCAGATGATAGACACATAGGTTTATTTCATATCTTGCTTATTGTGAATAGTGCTGTGATGAGCATAGCAGTGCAGATATCTCTTTGGTATACTGATTGCATTTTGGAGGTTGGCAGTGAGGGGGGCGATATAAACACAGTAGTGAGATTGCTGGGTCATACTCACCATAGTACTGGAAGTCCTAGTCAGAGCAATTAGGCAACAGAAAAAATAAAGTGCATCCAAATAGAAAAGGAGGTCAAACTATCCCAGGTTGCAGACAACATAATCTCATATGTAGAAGTAAAAGCTCCACCAAAAAATTTTACAACTGAAAAACAAATTCAGCAAAGTTGCAGGATACACAATCAACATACAAAAGTCAGTAGCATGTCTATATACCAACAACAAGATAGCAGAAAAAGATATCCAATAAATCCAAGAAAGAAATTCCATTTATAATAGCTACAAAAATAAAATACATAGAAGAAATAACCAAGAAGGTAAAAAAGATAAAATATTTCTATAAAGAAAATTATAAAATGCTGATGAAAAAATAAGAAGAGGACACCAAAACAAGACATCCCATATTAATGGAAAGGAAGAATTAATATTGTGAAAATGACCATAATAACAAAAGCAATCTACAGATTTAATGCAATGACTATCAAACCAACTATTATATTCTTCACAGCAATAGACAAAAAAATCTTAAAATGTATATTTAACCACAAAAGACCCTCAATAACCAAAGTAATCCTGAGCAAAAAGAACGAAGTTGGAGGCAACCTATCACCTGACTTCAAAATATACTACAATGCTATGAAAACCAAAACAGCATGGTCTTGGCATAAAAACAGACACAATTACCAATGGGACAGAATAGAGAACCTGGAAATCCACATATTTACAGCTGCCTGATTTTCAACAAACACAAGAACATTCAGTGGGGAAAAGACAGTCTCTTTAAAAAATAGTGTTGGGAAAACTGAATATTCATATGCAGAAGAATGAAACTAGACCCCTACCTCTCACTACATATAAAAATCAACTTGAAATTTATTAAAGAATTAAATGTAAGATCCAGAACTATTAAATAACTAGAAGAAAACCTAGGGAAAACACTTTTGGACATTCTGGGTGAAGATTTTATGAAGAAGCCCTCAAAAGTACAGGCAACAAAAGCAAAAATAAACAAGTGGGGTTATATCAAACTAAAAAGCTTCTGCACAGAAATGGGAGAAAATATTTGCAAACTATTCATCTGACAAGGAATTAATACCCAGAATACACAAGGAACTCAAATAACTCAACAGTAATAAAAAAGAAACAAAGAAAACCCACACAATTCTGATTTTAAAAAGGGCAAATTAGTAGAATATATCTCTATCAGAAGAAAACAAACAAATGACCAATAGGAAAATGAAAAAGTGCTCAACATCACAAATCATCAGGGAAATGCAAATTAAAACCACAATGAGATATCATCTCACCTAGGTTAGAATGAGCAAAAAGACAAAAACTAACAAATGCTGGGAGGATGTGGAGAAAGGGGAACTCTTATATAGTGTTGGTGGGAATGTAAATAGTACAGTCTTTATGGAAAACAGTATGAAAGTTCCTTAAAAAACTAAAAATAGAACTCCCGTTTATTTGTTAAGAATGCCAAAGAATCAGTTATTACAGTAACTTATTAGAAAAATTTAATGTGCCTCTTTCATTTGTTGAAAGCTATGTTTCCCAGACTTTGTCATTTGATTTTTCTCTCTATGGGTTTGCCATAACGAGGTGCCAACTATACAATTTTTCCTTAAAAATACTCTTCTACTGTTCCTAAGGAATAATGTCCATCAAATCACAGATTTGATGTGCTATTATATTTTTATAATGTCAAATAAAATAAATGCATAACTGTCATGTACCACTGCTATTTATGTATCACATCAAATCTCATCTACCAATACTATCTTTTGGGAGATGTTGGTTAGGAAATTAAACCCATGAAAGGATTAGCTTCTAGGTCTCCTCAGGTATGGCTTGTTACACAGTTAATTTTCCACAAGAAAAGAAAAATTTTGCTGATGGCAAAAATGAATGTAGGTCAGAGACTACACATGTTGTTGTTTAGAGAGACCGAATGATAGAGAGCTAACATGGAAACTCTGTTCTCTTGGCTTTGCCGAGTTTCTTTAGGGGATGGCACTGCTTTCTTAAGGAAAGGATAAAAGTGGAGTATGCGACAAGAGCTTTTAGCCACCCCTAGAACACTGCCTTGGAGTCACACATCATCAAAGTGCGTTAGCAGCAGCAGATCTGTACAGGTCTGCAGAAACCTCAATTCTTGCCTCCCAGAAGAATAACTTTACAGAGGGGCATAAGGCAGAGGGAAAGATGAATGTAAGTTTTAAAGCAGGAATGAATGTTTGTTAAAAAGTTTTAGAGGAAGAACAAAAGTAAAGTACCCTTGGAAGAAGACCAAGGGGGCAACTTGAAAGATTCGAGTGCCCAGTTAACCTTTGACTTGGGGTTTTAAACGTTGGCATGCTTTCTGTGGGTTGTGACCCTTCTTCCCTGATTCTTCCCTGGGGTCAGGCCATCCACATGTGCAGCAGCCTGCCTGCACTTGGGAGGGGCTGCAAGCACAGTGTGTTTACTGAAGTTTTAGGCATGCTCACTTGAGACATTTTTCCCATACTAGTCAAGTGTTGAAATTCCACCATTTTGCCTCTTAGTGACTTGAGGTGTTTTTCCTTTACTAGTCACGTGTTCCTAGAGGAAGGTCGTGTACCAGTCAAACTCTACCATTTTGCCTCTTAGTGTGCATGCTTGAGCCTACTCACCCAACTCCTGAGATCTTATCGGGAAGCTGCTGACCACCAGTTTCAGGTGTTTCTATTCATTGGGAGATGGCCATTCCCTGTTGCCAGCTGCAGCCAATTATTATTTTAGCGAGGCAGTTTAACAACCTCCTGACCATGACTTGATGATTGCCTGACATTCCTGCTGTGCGTGGGGGCCCTCTCCTGCCCTGCTCATGTCGGACTACCTACCTACTGTAACAACAGTAGTTCTATTGTGGTACATTGCATTTATTCAACCATATTTCTTACATTGGTAAGTTTACAAACAATAAAAGATTAAATGATAAGCTATTATTAAAGATAAATAAAATGAACTAGAGCAAATAGGATTGAAAGTTGAGCATATGAAAGAGCAAACATTCTGTAGTAGGAAAGAACAAGCGCTGTTATCTGAACTGAAATGTCTAAAGCTGTTCACAAATTCCTTTTGTGCCTGAAGTAATGAAGAGGATTTCTTCTTGGGAAAGATATTTTCTAGGCTTAAATTAGGAGAATGAAACCCTTAACAAATTTCTGAAGTCAGAGAAGTTGTGTGTTAAATACATACAGGCCTTCAGGCAGACAGCCTGCAAAACAAGGAGAAAACAAAAGGGCGCTCATGGGTTTCCCCAGTGCCATTGCTCTGGAGGCCATCTGGTGGAGCATAACATGAGCATAGCTGGACTCCAGCACCAGCTTTGAGACTTTACACGGTTTACTTGCCACTATGGGACTGATACCCAGGCCTTACTACCCAGCAAAATTAAATCCCTTTTGGGACAAGATTAGAAGGTAAATTTAATAAACAAAAGTGCTTCTGCACATATTACCCTGAGGTTCTATGGAAAGTCTCAATGGCAGTGTCTAACAGCATCTAAGTGCGAAGCACATAAACTTTGCTTTATTTTGTTTTAAATTAAGACTATTTTTTCAGAGCAGTTTTAGGTTTACAGAAAAACTGAGCATGAAGTACAGACAATACTCATATACTCCGTCTATCCCACCCACAGTTGCCCCTGTTTTTAACATTTTGCATAGTTATGGTATATTTGTTACAATTGATAAACCACTACTGATACATTATTATTAACTAATACTAATTTACATTAGGGTTCACCCTTTCTGTTTTACAGTCCTATGGGTGTTTTTTTGTTTTGTTTTGTTTTGTTTTGTTTTTGACGGAATCTCATTCTGTCGCCCAGGCTAGATTGCAGTGGCGCAATTTCAGCTAACTGCAACCTCTGCCTACCGGGTTCAAGCCAGTCTCCTTCCTCAGCCTCCCAAGTGTCTGGGACTACAGGTGCGTGTCACCACATCTGTCTAATTTTTTGTGTTTTTTTAGTAGAGACGGAGTTTCACCGTGTTAGCCAGGATGGTCTCGATCTCCTGACCTCGTGATCCGCCCACCTCGGCCTCCCAAAGTGCTGGGATTATAGGAGTGAGCCCAGCCCAGTCCTATGGGTTTTGATTATTTCATGTATCCACCATTGCAATACCATACAGAATAATTTCACCAACCTAAAAATTCCCTGTATTCTTCCTATTCATCCTGCTCCTTTCCCCTTAATCCCTGGCAACCACAGATCTTTACTGTCTCCATAGTTTCACCTTTTCTAAAATATCATATAGCTGGAATCAGAAAGAATGTAAAAATTTCAGATTGGCTTCTTTCACTTAGTAATATACGTTTAAGTTTCTTTCATGCCTTTTTGTGGCTTGATAACTCACTTCTGTCTATTGCTGAGTAATATTTTATGTAAGGATGTAGCACTGTTTGTCTATCTATTTGCCTATTAAAGAACTTCTTGGGTAATTCCAATTTTGGACAATTATAAATACAGCTACTATAAACATGTGTGTGCAGATTTTTGTGTGTGTGTGGGTACAGGCATTCAACTCATCTGCTTACCTAGGAGCATGATTGTTAGATCAAATGGTAAGACTACATTTGGCTTTGTAAAAAATACCAAACTTTCTTGGCCAAAATGCCGAAAAGCTGAACAGTACCCAGTATCTCACCCCACCTCCCTTTCCAAAAGCACATGCAGGTCTCATTTCTTTAGGACCCTAACCCAAACTAATGACAGATAACACAGATAGGAATTCAGGTACTGTTCTTTGTACAATTAACTTCCACAGATTTTTTTCCATTAAATCTTAAACACTTATCTGATGAGAGTTTATTTTCCCCAATTTGAAGATGAGGAAACTGAGTTTTAGCCAAAGTTTATGCAGTTAATTAGTGGTATAGATAAACTGGACATACCTCAATCATTTAACGTATCATCTGGAATAAGGAGAAACGCAAGTTAAATAAGCATACAAGTAAACCAACTACTTCTCCCAATTCAACCTGGAAGTTGTAATGACTAACTTGGCTGACATGTGACTCTTCCAGATAACATCACTATTTAAAAAGTTGATGTTTCTCATGTGGAGCGATAGGAATGCTTTTACACTGTTGGGAGTATAAATTAGTTCAACCATTGTGGAAGACAGTGTGGAGATTTCTCAAGGATCTAGAACCAGAAATATCATTTGACCCAGCAATCCCATTACTGGGTATATACCCAAAGGATTATAAATCATTCTACTATAAAGATACATGCACGCATGTTTATTGCAGCACTATTCACAATAGCAAAGACTTGGAACCAACCCAAATGCCCATCGATGATAGACTGGATTAAGAAAATAGGGCACATATACACCATAGAATACTATGCAATGATAAAGAAGGATGAGTTCATGTCCTTTGAAGGGACGTGGATGAAGCTGGAAACCATCATTCTCAGCAAACTAACACAGGAACAGAAAACCAAACACCGCATGTTCTCACTCATAAGTGGGAGTTGAACAATGAGAACACATGGACACAGGAAGGGGAACATCACCCACCAGGGCCTGTTGGGAGGTAGGGGGCTAGGGAAGGGATAGCATTAGGAGAAATACCTAATGTAGATGACGGGTTGATGGGTGCCACAAACCACCATGGCACGTGTATACCTATGTAACAAACTTGCACGTTCTGCACATGTATCTCAGAACTTAAAGTATGATAAAAAAAAAAGTAGATGACATTTTATCATATGTTTTAAATGTGTAATAAAGAAAGCCTTTGAGTGGCCAAAAGAAATAGTAAAAAAAAAATGATATTTCTCATGCCATAACCTGAAGGAATGAATAATTAACAGTGGTATTTTATTCACTAGAGGATACTTTTACTACCAAGTTGACCTAACATGCAACTAGTCAGACAACATGTCATTCAAAAATTCCTCTCACTATTCTTGAAGTAGAACAATGAAGTAGTGATGATCCTTTCTGAAACTAGAGAAAGCTGGTAAGGGGGTGATATGGTTTGGCTGTGACTCCACCCAAATCTCACTTGAATTATAATAATCCCCACATGTGAAGGGCAGGGCCAGGTGGAGATAATTGAATCATGAAGGCAGTTTCCCCCATACTGTTCTTGTGGTAGTGGATAAGTCTCATGAGATCTGATGGTTTTATAAATGGGAGTGTCCATGCACAAGCTCTTTGCCTGCCGCCGTTAAGATGTAACTTTTCTTCATATTCCCCTTCTGCCATGATGGTGAGGCCTTCCAGCCATGTGGAACAGTAGGTCAATTAAACCTCTTTCCTTTGTAAATTGCCCAGTGTTGGGTATGTCTTTATTAGCAGCGTGAGAACAGACTAACACAGTAAATTGTTATTGGTAGAGTGGGCTGCTGCTCTAAAGATACCCAAAAATGTGGAAGCAACTTTGGAACTGGGTAACAGGCAGAGGTTGGAACAGTTTGGAGGGCTCAGAAGACAGGAAGATGTGGGAAAGTTTGGAACTTCCTAGAGACCTGTTGAATGGTTTTGACCAATATGCTGATAGTGATATGGACGATGAAGTCCAGGCTGAGGTGGTCTCAGATGGAGATGGGGGACCTGTTAGGAACTGGAGTAAAGGTGGCCCTTGCTATGCTTTAGCAAAGAGACTGGTGGCATTTTGCCACTGCCCTGGAGATTTGTGGAACTTTTGATCATGAGAGAGATGATTTAGGGTATCTGTTGGAAGAAATTTCTAAGCAGGAAAGTATTCAAGAGGTAACTAATTTGCTTTTGATTTTACAGGCTCATAGGCGTAAGGGACTTGCCTTGTCTCAGATGAGACTTCAGACTGTGGACTTTTGAATTAATGCCTAAATGAGTTAAAGCTTTGGGCAGCTGTTGGGAAGTCATGATTGGTTTTGAAATGTGAGGATGTGAGGTTTGGGAGGGGCCAGTGGTGGAATGATATGGTTTGGCTGTGTCCCCACCCAAATCTCACCTTGAATTGTAATAATCCCCACATGTCAATGATGGGACCAGGTGGAAGTATTTAAATCATGGGGGTGTTTTCCCCCATACTATTCTTGTGTTAGTGAAAAAGTCTCATGAGGTTGATGGCTTTATCAGTGGGAGCTCCCCTGCACAAGCTCTTTGCCTGCTGCCATGTAAGATGTGACTTTTCTCCTAATTCACCTTCTGCCATAATTTTGAGGTCTCCTCACACATGTGGAACTGTGAGTCAATTAAACTTCTTTCCTTTATAAATTACCCAGTCTCAGGTATGTCTTTATTAGCAGTTTGAGAACAGACTAAATAGGGGGATATGTTTTATAAAGCGTGGACATTTTATAGAATTTTTTGCTAAGCCTAAAAGGGAAATTTTTAATGTAGAAGTTAATTCTGCACATAAAAATGCTACATAAATGTTTAAATCATTTTTTGATTGCATCTGTAATAAGAGCAGATCTGGGAGTTACTGAAATGAGAGTGAATATTTGAAACAGAAAATGATTGAGAATCCTTCAGTACAATTTAGCCATTATGTTTTAATTAAAAGGGTCTATATTGACATTCCTCGATCATTCATCTTGGTTCCTTGAAATGTCCAAAACACACCAAGTGGTTTCTAGCCATTGTGTAGAATTCTAAACACATATAAAATATTGCACCCAAATAATATATCATTTGGAAATGGTGAGCTGGGTTCACTTGCCTTTCTATGCTCCTCCTATCCAACTCTGTTCTCCAGATATCAGTAAAGTGGAAATTTACAAATTTCTCCATTCAGCACCTGTATTAGTTTCCTAAGATTGCCATAACAAAGTACCACAAATTGGGTGTGGCTTAGAACAACAGGACTTTATTGTCTCATATTCTGGGGGATAGAAGTGTAAAATCAAGGTGTCAGCAGAGCCATGCTCCCTTTGAACCGAGGATCCTTCCTTGACTATTCCTAGCTTTTGGTGTCTGTCAGCAATATTTAGTGCTCATTGGCTTACAGCTGCTTAGCTCCAATCTCTGCATTCATCATGGCTTTCTGTTTGTGTGTCTTTCTGTCTTCACATGGTTGTCTTGTTATAAGGACATCAGTCATATTTGATTATGGGCCCACACTACTCCAGTATGACCTCATTTGAACTAAATATATTCAACACAATCCTATTTTCATATAGCATCACATTCTGAGGCACTGTGGGTTAGAACTTCAACATCCCTTTTTCTGATGGGTGGTGCAATTCAACCTATAATACTACACTTTTCTTTTGGTCTGGAAACACAACTTTCTTATGGAAAACTGCTCTCTGTTTTTGAAATTATACTTTAAGTTTTAAGGTACATGTGCACAATGTGCAGGTTTGTTACATATGTATACATGTGCCATGTTGGTGTGCTGCACCCATTAACTCGTCATTTACATTAAGTGTATCTCCTAATGCTGTCCCTCCCCTCTCCTCCCACCCCACAATAGGCCCCGGTGTGTGGTGTTCCCCTTCCTGTGTCCGTGTGTTCTCATTGTTCAATTCCCACCTATGAGTGAGAACATGCGGTGTTTAGTTTTTTGTCCTTGCGATAGTTTGCTGAGAATGATGGTTTCCAGCTTCATTCATGTCCCTACAAAGGACATGAACTCATCAATTTTTATGGCTGCATAGTATTCCATGGTGTATATGTGCCACATTTTCTTAATCCAGTCTATCATTGTTGGACATTTGGGTTGGTTCCAAGTCTTTGCTATTGTGAATAGTGCCACAATAAACATACGTGTGCATGTGTCTTTATGGCAGCATGATTTATACTCCTTTGTGTAGATACCCAGTAATGGGATGGCTGGGTCAAATGGTGTTTCTAGTTCTAGATCCTTGAGGAATCGCCGCACTGACTTCCACAATGGCTGAACTAGTTTACAGTCCCACCAACAGTGTAAAAGTGTTCCTATTTCTCCACATCCTCTCCAGCCCCTGTTGTTTCCTGGGTTTTTAATGATTGCCATTCTAACTGGTGTGAGATGGTATCTCATTGTGGTTTTTATTTGCATTTCTCTGATGGCCAGTGATGGTGAGCATTTTTTCCTGTGTCTTTTGGCTGCATAAATGTCTTCTTTTGAGAAGTGTCTATTCATATCCTCTGCCCACTTTTTGATGGGGCTGTTTTTTTTCTTGTAAATTTGTTTGAGTTCTTTGTAGATTCTGGATATTAGCCCTTCGTCAGATGAGTAGATTGCAAAAATTTTCTCCCATTCTGTAGGTTGCCTGTTCACTCTGATGGTAGTTTCTTTTGCTGTGCAGAAGCTCTTGAGTTTAATCAGATCCCATTTGTCAATTTTGGCTTTTGTTGCCATTGCTTTTGGTGTTTTAGACATGAAGTCTTTGCCCATGCCTATGTCCTGAATTGTATTGCCTAGGTTTTCTTCTAGGGTTTTTATGGTTTTAGGGTCTAACATTCAAGTCTTTAAACCATCTTGAATTAATTTTCATGTAAGGTGTAAGGAAGCGATCCAGTTTCAGCTTTCTACATATGGCTAGCCAGTTTTCCCAGCACCATTTATTAAATAGGGAATCATTTCCCCATTTCTTGTTTTTGTCAGGTTTGTCAAAGATCAGATAGTTGGAGATATGCGGCATTATTTCTGAGGGCTCTGTTCTGTTCCATTGATCTATATCTCTGTATTGGTACCAGTACCATGCTGTTTTGGTTACTGTAGCCTTGTAGTATCGTTTGAAGTCAGGTAGCATGATGCCTCCAGCTTTGTTCTTAAGGCTTAAGATTGACTTGGCAATGTAGGCTCTTTTTTGGTTCCATATGAACTTTAAAGTAGTTTTTTCCAATTCTTTGAAGAAAGTCATTGGTAGCTTGATGGGGATGACATTGAATCTATAAATTACCTTGGGCAGTATGGCCATTTTCACGATATTGATTCTTCCTATCCATGAGCATGGAATGTTCTTCCATTTGTTTGTATCCTCTTTTCATTGAGCAGTGGTTTGTAGTTTTCCTTGAAGAAGTCCTTCACATCCCTTGTAAGTTGGATTCCTAGGTATTTTATTCTCTTTGAAGCCATTGTGAATGGGAGTTCACTCGTGATTTGGCTCTCTGTTTGTCTGCTATTGGTGTATAAGAATGCTTGTGATTTTTTGCACATTGATTTTGTATCCTGAGACTTTGCTGAAGTTGTTTATCTGCTTAACGAGATTTTGGGCTGAGACGATGGCATTTTCTAGATATACAATCATGTCATCTGCAAACAGGGACAATTTGACTTCCTCTTTTCCTAATTGAATAACCTTTATTTCCTTCTCCTGCCTGACTGTCCTGGCCAGAACTTCCAACACTATGTTGAATAGGAGTGGTGAGAGAGGGCATCCCTGTCTTGTGCCAGTTTTCAAAGGGAATGCTTCCAGTTTTTGCCCATTCAGTATGATATTGGCTGTGGGTTTGTCATAAATAGCTCTTATTATTTTGAGATACGTCTCATCAATACCTAATTTATGGAGAGTTTTTAGCATGAAGGGCTGTTGAATTTTGTCAAAGGCCTTTTCTGCATCTGTTGAGATAATCATGTGGTTTTTGTCATTGCTTCTGTTTATATGCTGGATTATATTTATTGATTTGCGTATGTTGAACCAGCGTTGCATTCCAGGGATGAAGCCCACTTGATCACGGTGGATAAGCTTTTTGATGTGTTGCTGGATTCGGTTTGCCAGTATTTTATTGAGGATTTTTGCATCGATGTTCATCAGGGATATTGGTCTAAAATTCTCTTTTTTTGTTGTGTCTCTGCCAGGCTTTGGTATCAGGATGATGCTGGTCTCATAAAATAGTTATGGAGGATTCCCTCTTTTTCTATTGATTTGAATAGTTTCAGAAGGAATGGTACCAGCTCCTCCTTGTACCTCTGGTAGAATTCGGCTGTGAATCCTTCTGGTCCTGGACTTTCTTTGGTTGTTAAGCTATTAATTATTGCCTTAATTTCACAGCCTGTTATTGGTCTATTTAGAGATTCAACATCTTCCTGGTTTAGTCTTGGGAGGGTGTATGTGTTGAGGAATTTATCCATTTCTTCTAGATTTTCTAGTTTATTTGCATAGAGGTGTTTACAGTATTCTCTGATGGTAGTTTGTATTTCTGTGGGATCGGTGGTGATATCCCCTTTATCATTTTTTATTGCATCTATTTGATTCTTCTCTCTTTTCTTCTTTGTTAGTCTTGCTAGTGGTCTATCAATTTTGTTGATCTCTTCAAAAAACCAGCTCCTGGATTCATTGATTTTTTGAAGGGATTTTTGTGTCTCTATCTCCTTCAGTTCTGCTCTGATCTTAGTTATTTCTTGCCTTCTGCTAGCTTTTGAATGTGTTTGCTCTTGCTTCTCTAGTTCTTTTAATTGTGATGTTAGGGTGTCAATTTTGGATCTTTCCTGCTTTCTCTTGTGGGCATTTAGTGCTATAAATTTCCCTCTACACACTGCTTTAAATATGTCCCAGAGATTCTGGTGTGTTGTATCTTTGTTCTCATTGGTTTCAAAGAACATCTTTATTTCTGCCTTCATTTCGTTATGTACCCAGTAGTCATTCAGGAGTAGGTTGTTCAGTTTCCATGTAGTTGAGTGGTTTTGAGTGAGTTTCTTAATCCTGAGTCCTAGTTTGATTGCACTGTGGTCTGAGAGACAGTTTGTTATAATTTCTGTTCTTTTACATTTGCTGAAGAGTGCTTTACCTCAGACTATGTGGTCAATTTTGGAATAAGTGCAGTGTGGTGCTGAGAAGAATATATATTCCATTGATTTGGGGTGGAGAGTTGTGTAGATGTCTCTTAGGTCTGCTTGGTGCAGAGCTGAGTTCAATTCCTGGATATCCTTGTTAACTTTCTGTCTTGTGGATCTGTCTAATGTTGACAGTGGGGTGTTAAAATCTCCCATTATTATTATGTGGGAGTTTAAGTCTCTTTGTAGGTCTCTAATGACTTGCTTTATGGATCTGGGTGCTCATGTATTGGGTGCATACATATTCAGGATAGTTAGCTCTTCTTGTTGAATTGATCCCTTTACCATTATGTAATGGCCTTCTTTGTCTCTTTTGATCTTTGTTGGTTTAAAGTCTGTTTTATCAGAGGCTAGGATTGCAACCCCTGTCTTGTATTGTTTTCCATTTGCTTGGTAGATCATCCTCCATCCCTTTATTTTGAGCCTATCTGTGTCACTGCATGTGAGATGGGTTTCCTGAATACAGCACGCTGAGGGGTCTTGATTCTTTATCCATTTTACCAGTCTGTGTCTTTTAATTGGAGCATTTAGCCCATTTACATTTAAAGTTAATATTGTTATGTTTGAATTTGATCCTGTCATTATGATGTTAGCTGGTTATTTTGCTTGTTACTTGATGCCGTTTCTTCCTAGCCTTGATGGTCTTTACAAAGTGGCATGTTTTTGCAGTGGATGGGACCAGTTGTTCCTTTCCATGTTTAGTGCTTCCTTCAGGAGCTCTTTTAGGGCAGGCCTGGTGGTGACAAAATCTCTCAGCATTTGCTTGTCTGTAAAGGATTTTATTTCTCCTTCACTTATGAAGCTTAGTTTGGCTGGATATGAAATTCTGGGTTGAAAATTCTTTTCTTTAAGAATGTTGAATATTGGCCCCCACTCTCTTCTGGCTTGTAGAGTTTCTGCCAAGAGATCAGCTGTTAGTCTGATGGGCTTCCCTTTGTGGGTAATCCGACCTTTCTCTCTGGCTGCCCTTAACATTTTTTCCTTCATTTCAACTTTGGTGAATCTGACAATTATGTGTCTTGGAGTTGCTCTTCTGGAGGAGTATCTTTGTGGCATTCTCTGTATTTCTTGAATTTGAATGTTGGCCTGCCTTGCTAGATTGGGGAAGTTCTCCTGCATAATATCCTGCAGTGTTTTCCAACTTGGTTCCATTCTGCCCGTCACTTTCAGGCACACTAATCAGATGTAGATTTGGCCTTTTCACATAGTCCCATATTTCTTGGAGGCTTTGTTCATTTCTTTTTACTCTTTTTTCTCTAAACTTCTCTTCTCACTGCATTTTATTCATTTGATCTTCCATCACTGATACCCTTTCTTCCAGTTGATCGAATTGGCTACTGAGGCTTGTGCATTCGTCACGTAGTTCTCATGCGGTGGTTTTCAGCTCCATCAGGTCCTTTAAGGACTTCTCTGCCTTGCTTATTCTAGTTAGCCATTTGCCTAATCTTTTTTCAAGGTTTTTAACTTCTTTGCCATGGGTTCGAACTTCCTCCTTTAGCTCAGAGAAGTTTTATCATCTGAAGCCTTCTTCTCTCAACTCATCAAAGTCATTCTCCATCCAGCTTTGTTCCATTGCTGGTGAGGAGCTGCGTTCCTTTGGAGGAGGAGAGGAGCTCTGATTTTTAGAATTTTCAGTTTTTCTGCTCTGTTTTTTTCCCATCTTTGCAGTTTTATCTACCTTTGGTCTTTGATGATGGTGACATACAGATGGGGTTTTGGTGTGGATGTCCTTTCTGTTTGTTAGTTTTCCTTCTAACAGTCAGGACCCTCAGCTGCAGGTCTGTTGAAGTTTGCCGGAGGTCCACTCCAGACCCTGTTTGCCTGGGTATCAGCAGCGGAGGCTGCAGAACAGCGAATATTGGTGAATGGCAAATGTTGCTGCCTGATAGTTCCTCTGGCAGTTTTGTCTCAGAGGTGTACCTGGCCGTTTGAGGTGTCAGTGTGCCCCTACTGGGGGGTGCCTCCCAGTTAGGCTACTCGGGGGTCAGGGACCCACTTGAGGAGGCAGTCTGTCCATTCTCAGATCTCAAGCTGTGTGCTGGGAGAACCACTACTGTCTTCCAGTCTGTCAGACACAGACATTTAAGTCTGCAGAGGTTTCTGCTGCCTTTTGTTTGGCTATGCCCTGCCCCCAGAGGTGGAGTCTACAGAGGCAGGCAGGCCTCCTTGAGCTGTGGTGGGTTCCATCCAGTTCGAGCTTCCAGGCCACTTTGTTTACCTCCTCAAGCCTCAGCAATGGCGGGCGCCCCTCCCTCAGACTCGCTTCCATCTTGCAGTTCCATCTCAGACTGCTGTGCTAGCAATGAGCGAGGCTTTGTGGGCCTGGGACCCTCCAAGCCAGGCGCAGGATATAATCTCCTGGTGTGCCATTTGCTAAGACCATCGGAAAAGCGCCGTATTAGGGTGGGACTGACCTGATTTTCCAGGTGCTGTCTGTCACCCCTTTCCTTGGCTAGAAAAGGGAATTCCCTGACCCTTCGCACTTCCCAGGTGAGGCGATGCGTCGCCCTGCTTCTGCTCATGCTCGGTGCGCTGCACCCACTATCCTGCACCCACTATCCGACAGTCCCCAGTGAGATGAACCCGGTGCCTCAGTTGGAAATGCAGAAATCATCCCTCTTCTGCGTCGCTCACGCTGGGAGCTGTATACTGGAGCTGTTCCTATTCGACCATCTTGGAACCGCCGCTTGGAAAACTGCTCTTTATTTCAGTGATCTAGTGTGTGAATCTGCAGCTTCAGTACAGATACTGAGTATTCAGTACTCAGCTATAGGTTGGTCCAGAAGTTCAAATATAATCTAATCTACATCTATCCGAGTCCTTTCTTAGGATTTGAAAAACTGCTTCTAGAGAAAAAGATTTGGATGTCTTTGTGATGAAAGACATGTGAAATGTGGGACATGCTGATACCTGTTTTTAGACTCATGAAAAAAATCAGTCTCCAATAAATAGCAGCAAAGGAGAGAAAAGTGATAAAAGAGAGCCCCTTGGCTACGATTATATAAAGTCTCATTTGGCTTCAGATAATTTAAAGAGTTATTTCCTTTGTTTACAAAACAAAATGTGTGTGTATTTATGTGTTTGTATATCTGAGTCTTTTGTCAGATGTATATATTTTAAATATATTCTCCCACTCTGGCTTATCTTTTTACTATCTTAATGTTTTCTTTTGAAGAATTGTGGTTATTCAATGTAAAGTAGTCTAATGTATCTTCTTTTAAAGTATCTGTTGAAGCTATGATATATGGTACATACATATTGAGAATCATTACATCTTTCTGTTGTGTGGAGCTTTCTATCATTATAAATGGCTCCCTTTTTCTAATAATGCTTCATATTTTAAACACGACTGTGTATGCTTTAGTATACCCATACCAGCTATCTTTCAATTAGTCTTTAGATGTTTCTTTTTCCACTCTTTTACTTTCTATCATTCTATGTTCTCATATTTAAGTTGTCTCTATTATGAGGTCCATATAATTATTATTTTAGTTTCTTACTTATGAATATTAGGCTTCTTTTAGTTTAATGTTATTATCGATATATTTAACATTTGTAACATTACTATTTTTTATCAATGTCACACCTAATACATGTCATCTTTTTTTTCCTGTCCTCTTTTGGATTGATCAAATATCTTTTATCATTCCATATATTGTTCCTTATTATCCTGTTATTTATGTATTCCTTGCTCTTCTTTTGTTGGCTATACTAAATATTATACTATTCCACATTGAATGATTAGAGTTTAATATAAGTTGGTACTTTTACTACTTCCTGAAAAATCTAATGATTTTAGAACATCTAACTCCATTTATTCTGAAGGTAGAACAAAGTACCAGGATTGGTATTGTAATCCAACCCCCCTTTAGGATCAAGTAAAAGTTTCTTAGTAGCATGAAGAAAGTTTTAGTTTTTATAATAAAAAGGCATGATACTTTTTAAAAAGAAAAAGTAAACTGAGCTGAAAAGGGAACTGGATGAAATGAAAAGTACATAGTTGACATAAGTAATCCTAGGAAACTAAGATTGTCATGGTAGAATTAAAGTTCGCAATGGAAAAGCTAAAGAACAAAACTGTGTGGAAAAAGAAATAAGTGAGATGGAAGACATATTTTAAAAGTGTTCTTAGGAGAAAAATGAAAGAGGAATTATTTAAAAAAATAGAGAGGATAATGAATATGGAAAACAGAAAATAAATATCCAATATTTTGAATAACTTTCATTTCTCAGATAGAAAGAAAAACAGAAGAGAAGCAAAATCAGATAAATTTTTTTTATCTATGGTTCAAATAAAATTATTATGAAAAATAGTGTTAGAAGAAAATTGGAACAATGTATTCTAGTTAGACTGAAGCTGAGACTTAAAATCTACCAGTGGCTTAAGATAGGCTGCATGTTTTCATGTGTCTTTTTTTCCTAAGATATATTTGTATGGAAGTTAAAGTACTTCTAGGCTTTGTGAAGATAAAGAGATACAGAAATCCTTTCTGTAATCATGTTCAGATGACTGTTGGAAGAAAGCAGATATAGCAGTGGCCAATGGATATTTTGCATGATTAACCTCACTCTATAACATTGGAGGATACTTCCCAGTTTCCTGTGGAGGTCATTACCAGAAATCATCCAAGCTAGTCAACCAGGAGTTGTGTGTGCACCTAGCAGTGAGTTGTAAGAGACATATCATAGAATTTTCTAACACTTCTGCTCAAACATATCCCTCTCTGTTTTAGCATAATCTACTTTCTAAGAATTAGAACATGGATTTCTAGTAACAAGGCATGGTTGAGTCCTAGCTGTATTGTTACGATATAGTGAGATTTCAAATCATGGCATTGTGTTGCAGTAGATTTGCAGCATTTTAAGGTCAACACATTTTAGGTCAAAGTCATCAAGGCAAAAAGAGTTTATGTATTTATTTTGTTAATTTTACTCAGCACCTAGGCAATGGCAACTGGAATGCCTTGAGTACTATAAATTGAGTTCTAGCTCAGAGTGACATCTCTGTGATACAAATGAGTCCTAAGGCTGAGAATTATTGCCTCTGCTAATCCAGACAAACAATGCTTCATTCAAGCACATAAACACACTGAAGAATTCTGGAAGTACTTGGGAGACAGGAAACCTGTGAAAAATTACAACACTTGTGATCATGCATTGTGAGCTTGGTTCAGTTGAGATATTAGTATTAACAAGACTCTTTCTAAAACCATAAGATAATGAAGTCCACTATTCTCAGATTGTATAAAATTAGTAGTAACAACAACAAAACAACTTCTACAAACATCTGAGAAGCATATCAGTCAGGATTCAGTTGCAAGAAACGAAAAACATTGCAACTATGTTAAACCGGGAAAAGATTGAATTCAGGATTATATTTGGAAGGTCTGGAAGAGTAGGCTTTCTGCTAGCCTTCTAAATAAAAACTTCCTAAACAACACTACTAACTGGCCCAGAAAAGGAGCTAGTAGTGGTGTCATAATCAGGAAGGGGGAGAATCAGCTGGTTACCACTTGAAGGCTTCTAAACTTGTAAACATTTCTGTAGCTCCAACACAGGGATCAGAAAGCTCCCACAACTGCTGCTAAACACTCATACAGCTGGCCACTGAATCCTGGAATTCTGCTTCATAAAAACCCAGCATATTTTTCTGTGAATGTGTTTGCTCATAGCAACAGCCAAAACAGAAGTAAAATGACCTCCTCCTTACTTCCACCATCTAAATATTATGTAAGTACATCTAATTGGTGAATTGTAACTCACATCCAGATCCCTAGCTGCAAAAGTGTTGGGAAAATATAATTTGTAGATTTTCTAAGCTTTGCAGTACTAAAAGTTGCGCTAAAGAAAGCTGTAGTAGGTTTTGAATATCAACTTACCATGTCTGCCACAGCAGGCTTAACAAATTATTTAAAAAACAATAAAAATTTGGTTGTTTTTTGTAAAACAAAATGCTAGTAAAAAGTGGAGATTTCTTCACAGAATTTTGAAAGGAGAGGTTAGTGACTCAAGAATTATACTTAGCTAATTTTCTTTCCTTTGGGAAAAATATTCTCGGATGTACAAGGATTCAGAAAATGTTACAATAATGTGTGTTTCTATAAAAAAAGACTTAAATTTGGCCAAATGGAAGGTAAACTGAAATGAAAATCTCAAAAAAAGAAAATTGTGATATAAAGGACTTATGGATTGTTTAAGGATTTATGGATCCCAGTCCCAGGGATCCAGTCGGATCTTGTATTTTCGGGTGAATTTGAAGCCCAGAGTAGAATTTGGCTCTTAATGTTTCCTTCAACTATTTTTGCTTCAACTATTTCTGCATCTGCTCTTTTGATAGTATCAGGAAGAATATTTCTCATTGTTTGTCCCACAGTATAGATGAAGACCACTTAAAACCGTAATATTTATCATTCTCTACTTGTTCTTGCTAACAATAACTAAACTACTTACAAAGTTTGGAAGTTGGGATAGAAGCTTTTACTTCTATCTAAAAAGCAAAACTGTACATAAAGCCATTAAATGCCAAGGAATTTCTCATATTTTTCTGTACCTTTAAAGCTCTTATTGAAAGATCTGAGTTTTTGTGGGCTATATTTTATATTGGAAAAGATCGATAAACCATCCGTGGTAGATATTAACTGTCATCAAGCCTCTCTTATATGACCTCCTTCCTCTCTTGTCTCTGTATTTTCCTAAAAATCAGTGCCTGCAGTATTATCAGCAACATGGACAGTGAAATGGCATAAAATGCACTAATATAAAGTAATACCTTTATAAAAACCATGAGTATGAATGACTGAGTGTGTTTTTCTTCTGTTTTTCTGTATTTACCAAGTTTTCCATAATGAAATCATTTTAATATGTAATTCATTAAATTTTTAAAATGGCACTATACCATTTACTATCATGCCAGTGTTATTCCGTCTATCACTGTGTAAAAGGCTGTATGATTGTTCATATACATTAAGAATGATTATGAGGCCAGGCGCAGTGGCTCATGCCTATAATCCCAAAACTTTGGGAGGCCGAGGTGGGCGGATCACCTGAGGTTAGGAGTTCGAGACCAGCCTGGCCAACATGGTGAAACCCTGTCTCTACTGAAAATACAAAAATTATTCAGGTGTGGTGGTGTACACCTCTAGTCCCAGATACTCAGGAGGCTGAGGCAGGAGAATCGCTTGAACTCGGGAGGCAGATGTTGCAGTGAGCAGAGATAGTCATTGCACTGCAGCCTGGGCAACAGTGCAAGACACTGTCTCAAAGAAAAAATGATTATGAATACTGGGATTATGGGCAATGGGTACTTTTCTATACTTTTAAAATTTTTTCAATAAACATGTATTAACTTTTAAATCTTAACAATATCTTTAAAAGCCAATTGTACTATTCTATAAATGAACTTTGATGAAAGTTTTGGCTCAAAGCAACATAGGAAGACTTTTAATTTTAGAATTTGATTTTTTTTTTCTTGCTGAATTAGGGAGTGGATCTCCAATGCTAAGCTTTCCAGGGCACATCCTATGTCATTCAATATAAAAGTAACATTTCTGGAAAATAAAGTGTGTAAAACATTTGTTTAAACAATATGCATTTTTTTATTTGAAGTAAAACAACCTAATGATTCAATTTTTAAAATATACATTCAATCAGCTTTACTTTAATTTGAATTTGAGTGACACAGCCATGGTTCATGTAGAAAACTAGTGAATTCAGATTTTTGAATGATCATTTTTGTTTTCAAATGTTTAATGTGAAATAAAAGCCAAACAGGTTTTTTATGGATTTATGAAACTTAATGGACACACACACATCAATAACCTTATATATAAATATATAATATTAAAAGCATTCTTACTAAGAGACGCAATAGGGCTATTGGGTGGAATGTGCTGTATAGATACATACATACACACATATATATACACACACACACACACACACATATATATCTCATAAAAAATTTTTGGAAAATCAAGCAGAATCTTGCCTTCAAGAAGATGTGTATAAAGTTGAGTAAATTTTCTTCAACTTTATCATTTACTTCTGTCACATTTAACATTTCCAACATAAAGTCAACTGAACCTGGTTAAAAAATAAAAAATAGATGGATTTTCTTCAGCTATCTCAGACCTCCTCGTTAATTGGTCTTCTTTACTCACTCCTAGTACATTCTATTCCAGGGGCCTTTTCTGTATCTACTTCCTCAAAACCTGCTGTTTTCTAGCTTTAATGCTAGAAAATATCTGATAATTTAATTCCTACTTAATTATAGATCATTTAAACAGATCAGATATAGAACGCCTGACATACTTGAAATTTAAAAGCTGAGTTTATTGGGCACAGTGAAAAAATAACAGTATCAATAATAAATGGGCATAGATTGAAGAGATCTCAGTTTTTAGTTGGATCTTTTTGTTTTTTAACTTTTTGAGCTTGGGAAAGTCACTAACTCTCCAAGCTTTAGTTCCCTCTTTTATCAAATGATAATAAAACTTACCTCGTAGAGCTAGTATGAAAAATCACTCACTAATGAGTCAGGAAACTCATGGGAATAGAGTTCTAAGGATAGCTGTTCA
This sequence comes from Pongo abelii, assembly GCF_028885655.2. Classification (NCBI taxonomy): domain Eukaryota; kingdom Metazoa; phylum Chordata; class Mammalia; order Primates; family Hominidae; genus Pongo; species Pongo abelii. The sequence continues at coordinate 82,268,041 of NC_071990.2, read as the reverse complement.
GATGTTACTTGTAACTAGCAGAGAATAATATTTTGTACTTTTAATCTGGTAAGAAGGATTGACTAGAGATAATGGTGAGTAAACAGCCTTGGGATGCTCTTCTAGGCTTTTTTTCTAGAACTCTGTATTTATATTCATTTGAATGATCTAACGACCATATCTAGTTCTGCAATCTTTTCTGTTTCGTGCTTATTTATGTCCTAAAGTTATTTATCATGGAAGACAAAACCATGGGATGTAAGGACAGTGTAATAGCGTTACCAGAGATTGTTTACGGATAGCTGTCTAGTTTGGTTATTCCCATGCTTGGTAATCTCTCCAGTGCATAATTGTGACCAGCAATGATGTTTGGGTGCTGCAGAATACAGCTAATGAACACACTTCCTAAGCCTCCCTGTTGCTGAACTCAGCCAAAAAGCTGCACATGAGTCTAAACAGATGTTTCTGTTGTTTAGGCCGATGAAGTTTATAGAGTGCATGTTTATCTTTCAAAAGAGAACGTGGAGAGTTCATTCCGTTTTGAGATCCAATCTTTCCGGAGGCTGGACTGCCTAGTAAAGTTGCAACAAAACTGGATGAGCATATCAAGCCATTCTGGGGCTTTCAGAAAAGATGGTCCTTTACTAGTTGGTAGGAAAGAAATGAGATACATGGAAATTGATTTGCCTTAATAAGGTTGATATTTTAAAAGTTAGAGCCTGGGCAATTGTTTTCATCTTAATAAAGGTACTGACTTTTCAATATATATGATAATTAGAAAATGCTCTTGGCCAGGCATGGTGGCTCACACCTGTAATCCCAGGACTTTGAGAGGCGCAGTGGTGCAGATCTCTTGAGGTCAGGAGTTTGAGACCGGCCTGGCCAACATGATGAAACCCCATCTCTACTAAAAATACAAAAATTAGCCTGGGGTGGTGGTGTGTGCCTGTAATCTCAGTTACACAGGAGGCTGAGACAGGAAAATCACTTGAACCCAGGAGGTGGAGGTTTCAGTGAGCCAATATCATGCCACTTCACTCTGTCTCAAAAAAAAGACACAGAGAAAGAAAATTCTCTCCATGTCAAGTTAGTAGAACTGAAATAAGCACAAAGCATCAAAATTTCCTATCCATATTTCATATGATTAGAATAAAATTATCCACATAAGGAGAAAACTATCAAGGAAATGAAAATTCCATATATCATTTATGTGAGTCATCTCTGATTTAAAGTGTTGGCCACAAGAAAAGAACATTACTTGTTCAGTTCAGCATTTGTCTTCTAACAGTTTAGCAGAGAAGATAGATATGAAAGTGGTCAATTGCAATGCAGTGCTATGAAATATTTATAAGCTCTGCCCTAAAACATTTGTCATTTGGTTACCAATCATCAGATCACTTTCTTATTTTAAAGGAATGAAAAATAAGTGTGAGGGAGGGCCCTGTTGTCCATTATAAAGATGGAAAGCAGTGGACAATACTTCTGTGAACTTTGTCAGTGCCAAGCATCAGTATGTCATGGAGCATGACTAAAAGCCAGGGCTAGCATCGTGGGTGTGTGACCCATGCTTAGAAGAGTTCAACAGTTGGTTTAATGCTCCTAATTTAATGGTTAAATATTAAAACTATTAATAATTTTTGGACAAGGAGCCCAATGTTTTCAGTTTGCACTGAGGCCCTCAAATTATGTAGCTGGGCATGCTAAGAGCACTGCTATCATCAAACTAGAGAGAGTGAGACAAAGTCACATGGGGAGTTGAAAGAGTTGATGGTGTCTGAGGCTGAGCTGAGAATCTAGTGGTGAGCAGTAAATATGGATAAGTAGAGGAGTCCAGTTATACAAAGAGTGTCCATAGAATGCTGACAGGGCTGTCGAGTGTCAAGAGACAAATTTCTAAGCAAATTGTTTTCAGGGCAGGGTTTTAACTGTGCTTTGACTCAGTAGCCACAGCACATATTTTAATCCTTTGTATTGATTATATGGGCTACTGTAGTAGTTTCCTAGGGCTACCATAGCAAACATCCATACATTGGGTGGCTAAAATCACAGAAATTTACTTTCTCACAGTTCAGGAAGCTGGAATTCCAAAATTAAGGTGTTGTCAGGGTTGGTTCCTTCTGGAGGCTCAGAAGAATCAGTTTCATGCCTCTCTCCTTGGCTTCTGGCACTTGCTGGCAATCCTTAAAGTTCCTTGGCTTGCAGGTGCATCACTTTAATTTCTTCCTATTTTTACAAAAACATAGCATGACATTCTTCCCTGTCCATTTGTGTCTCTGTATCCAAATTTCCTTCATATAAGGACACTAGTCATATGTGACTTAGGGCCTACCTTAACCAAGTATGATCTTATCTTAACTTGATTTACTCTTGCAGCGACCCTATTTCCAAATAAGGTCTCATTCATAAGTCCAGGGTCGACATGTTTTGGGAGACATGATTCAACTCAATATAGCCACTGAAAACTTTTAAATAAATTCATTTTCTTTTCAAGTTATCCAGAATCTTATTCTGCTATTTTCAACCATGAATCTTGATGAATACAGGTATTCTTTGCAGATCTGAGTTTGTTAGGAAAAGAAGACAAAGTTATAGATGACCTGTGGCTTGAATAACAAGTATAAACTAACCAGAAAAAAAAAAGAATAAAGAGATGGCTGATATACAAAGACACACAAGCTGAAGGATAGCAAGAATTCCTCTAGATCTTCAGGTAACTTAGCATGTATGGAGGGTTTGGGGAACTGGAAGCTGAGATTGGGGAGTTTGTAGATAAGGAACTAAACAGGTATAAAGGGGCTGGACAAGAACTATATTATCAGTCTGAATGTTATCCATAGGCAGCAGAAGCCATTGGTGGTTTTTACATAAGAGTAACATGAATAGATTTGTATTTTGGAAAGATCTTTCAAGCAGCAGTAAGAAGCCTGATGTGGAGGGATATTAAAGAGAGATTTAATAAGAGGGATGATGTAGTCTAGGAGACAGTATGAACTAAAGTCACGGTAGAGTGGATGGCAATTTAGGGGTTGATTGTGTCTAGAATCCATGGGATTGGTGACCATCTAGAAGAAGGAAGTGAGAGAGAGAGAGAAAATAGGGATAACTTGAAGGATGGATGGTGGTATCTTTCTTTTCTGATATATTAACCTAGTAACTATCAATTAATCATCATGTTAACCATTTTGAAAATTAACCTCTCCTCAAACTTAGCCCTACTGACATTTTGCACCAGCAAATTCTTTGTTGTGTTTGTGGGAAGGAGTGTCCTGTAAATTGTAGAATGTGTAGCAGCATGTTAGGATCTCCCATCATATGCCAGTAGTGCCCCTCTAACACCAAACATGATGATCACAAATGTCTCAACAGATTGCCAAATGTCTCTTGGGGCAAAATCAACTCTGGTTGAAAACCACTGGGTTAACAGGATGTGGAATAGGTTTGAAGTTGAGGGAAATGAATCCACTTTTGTAATTTCTAAGTTTGTGGTGCCTGGGAGACATGTGCTTGGAGATGTTCACTATGCAGTTGGAGGTAGAAACCTGGAGCTCACAGAAAAGATCTGAGCTGTAGGTATAGATTTGAGAATGCCAGGTCTACATGTGATAATTGAGACTTAGGTAAAGACAAGATTACCCTAAAGGTTTAAGAAGAACGAAAGACCAGAACAGGCACTTAGGATCCCCAACATTCAGAGGTGATGTTGGAGAACACTGAGCTCATCAAAAAGACCAAGAAGTACAGTCTGAGAGTCTTCTTTCTCTTTTCCTCTGTGCCTCTTAACAAATGCACATTTATACAACCCTTCCAATCACATTTATTAAACTATAGAAAGGGGGAAAATAAAGAAATGGTTTTAGAACCCAAAGCCAGGATTTAGGCTACTTGGAGAGTTTGGTAGGTGGCTGTGGAAAAGGGGTTATATCTCATAAGTAACTTAGTTACAATATCTTTAAAATAATTTTTTAATCTCTTCACCTACAAAGAGCATTAGAAGAAAATTTGTAAGAGGCTGTCTTTAAATTTTTGGTAGTATATTCTTATCTTCTGGAAAGATCATATGTAATACTGCTGAAAGCTAAAACTTCCAATACACTTAAGAGCTGTTAGTATTTTCAATTTTTTAAGGCAAATCTTTGAAAAGTGATGAAAATCTCCTACACAAATAAACTACTGAGTAATAAGTGCAAACAAAAATTTGCCTTAGAAACTAAGACCGATAAGTGACTTCACAAAAATTAACTTTTAACCAACATTGTGAATAAAAAGCACTATTTCTCATTGTCTGAATGAAGCTTTTATTTTATCGTCCTTTTAAAATTACACGAATCCTGCATGAATGTTATTGTTGTAAAAGATTCAAACCACAAAGACATATTTAGAAAAAAAACATGAATGTACCCCTTCTCCCATCTGCCACTCCCCCTACCATTCCCTCCTTTCCACAGATGCAACAATTCTCAGCTGTTTGGTGTTCAACCATCTAGTCCCCCAGGCTAGACATGGAGCTCACACCAGAAAATGTGAAACATTCTTTGTTCTTCAACTTGCTTTTTCCCCTTTCCAGATCTTGAAGGTATGAAATAATCTTTAGCACCATATAAACAAAAAAAGATTTTTTCCATAATGATAGAATGAGCTAATATAATTAAATCAATCCAACATTTATTACAGAGAATCATAATGATCATTCAGCTAGCTGACATCTGCAGGATGAATTTAGTGAAAAACATGTTGAATTTTAAGTCTCAATATTTAGATTTGATAGCTGTGGAGACAAAATACTGTCCTTCATCTCACAGCAACAAGACAGTGACAATATCCTATTTTACTAAAATAATCTCTTCATTATGAATCAGACATGTTTAGATGTAATATAATGCAATTGCCTGAAAAGAAAATCAGAGAAATAAGGGGAAATAATTATTTTCTTTTTAGCAAAAGATACTTAGCCGATTTCTTACTCTTGTTATTTCTGTGCCTGACCCTCAGGAGGAAGGGCCTAGGAATATTTTCTAATGAGGAATTAACTTGGCCTAGGAGGAGACTACAGCCTTGACTGGATAATTTCTATATTTGCTCTGTAATTCCAATTCAACCCTTACATGACAAATGATGCAAATGAGGGTATCTACAAGAAAGCTAATACTTTAGTAATCCTATGGTGCAACTTTCTCCAAGAACATTAACATGAAGCCTATATATCGGGGTGCAGTGGCTCATACCTATAATCCCATCACTTTCGGAGGCTGAGGCAGGAGGATTGCTTGAGTGCAGAAATTCTAGTCCAGCCTGCAAAATGTAGTAAGACTCCATATCTACAAAAGTAAAAAAATTACCCAGGCATGGTGGTGTGTGTCTATGGTCACAGCTACTCTGTGAAGCTGAGGTGAGAGGATCACTTGAGTCAGGAAGGTCAAGGCTCTAGCCTGGGTGACAGAGTGAGAACACATCTCAAACTAAACTAAACTAAACTAAACTATAAACTAAACTAAACTAAACTAAACTAAACTAAACTAAACTAAACTAAACTAAACGCAGATAAAGAAGATAAGATAAAATAAAATAAAATAAAAATAAAAATAAGCCTTTTTGTTCACCACTGATTTTCATCTCCAAGCAAATGCTATCTTGATGCCATGTTCATATATTGTTACAAATGTAGAATACTTTCAAATCATCACAGAAAATTGATCTGTTTATTCCACATGGAGTGATTCTTTCCTGAATTAGACTAACAAAGTCTATTTTGTTCTTCACTGTCATTCATTAGATAAATCTCGTCAGTAAATTTGCTGCTTCCTTCTGAATAAATCCCCTCTCTGCTATCATTTTCATTCTATAGCTAGTCAAATCTTTCATCTGGACCCTATTACTTACCTCCTTGGACATTAAATTCCTCTTTTTCAATGGAATAAGCTACCCTTAGTGTCTTTTACCCAAGTTAGTGCTGAATACTCACATCATAGTCTCAATTGGAAGAGGACTGGCTGGGGATTAAAAAGTCCTGGGTCAGAGTTCTAGTTCTACTCTTACTTTCCATGCTGCTTTTGGGCAAGGCATTTGTCTGCTTGAGTGTTTCCTCATCTATAAAAATTAGGGAGAACACTATCTGCACCACATGGATTCTTGTGCTTGTTTTGAGGATTAAAAAAGAGACAAGTCTATGTAAAAGACCTTTGTAAAGCATAAACATTATACAAGTGAGAATTATTAAAGTGCCAGGTGCAGCCTGGACACACAAAAAAATGCTTTAAAATGTTAGTTGAATCAATAGCCCCACTTATTATTTGCCTCTACCAGGTGCTTCACATGGGAAGGGAGACAAGAGTTGGAGTGAACTTCCTGGCTTATAACTGTGTTCCTGTCCCTTTCCCCCAACTTCCTCCATCTTTGAGACCAACCAGTGCATGCAGATGGGTCTGCAGTGAATATGTCTGAATCTTGAGATTCTGCCAGTATGGGCAGAGCTGATATGGGAGACACCTTTCCCTGCCTGAGCCTGAGCCAAACAGAGTTTCTGGTGTGGCTATTTGGTCTTTGAGAGGGGAGAAAAATTCTCCATGTTATTGAAGTGGGGTCCATTAATGACAGTGCTTTAGAGAAAAGCCTGTCAAATTGCTGCTGCTAACATTCTCGGCCTCTTGGCTTTACCTTGGTTCCTTTGCTTCCCAAGGTCCATAGTTAAGTACCTGCTCAGATTTTGTGAGATAAATAATAAATAATACTCACTTCCTAGGGTTTATGGTGTGTTTACAACATTGCCTGGGACTCAGTAAGCATTCAGTAAGTATTAGCTATCATTATTATTCAATGACTTTGAACAATCTGTAGCATACATAATGAGTATTCAGTAATATTAGTTATTATTCATGATACTCAACTTACATAGCTGTTGCAAGGTATAAAATAGTTAATGTATGTAATTCACTTAATATAGTGCCAAACATGTAGTAAGTGCTTAATATCTTTTTGCTATTATTTGTATCGTATGAATGCTATAATAAATAATATAGTATTTGTATTGTTTTGACAAGATTTTTTTCCAACATATTTTCAATATTTCCCTCGAATACATGGAAAAGTATTTTATTTTCTAGAAACTGCTAAATGCTATTAATTCGTTTTATTTTTATTGATGGACATTTAGGTAGGTTTAATTTTTCAAAAAGCTGCAACAAATCCCTTTATAATCTGCCCTTGGGCGTGTATTTGTTTCTTTTTATAGGGTAGAGATCTGAAATTACAGTAGTTAAGCCATAAGGCACATTTAATATTAATAGTTAGGAAAAACTGCCAATTCAAGGAGCTGTGCCCATTAACTATTACAGCTACGTGCTTCTCTATTCTTTTACCAATGTGTTGTGTTACCAAAGTTTGAAATATCTGCCAATAGGCTAAGTTACAAGCTCATTACTTTAATTTGCATATCCCTAATTACTACTGAGAAACATTTTTCATGCACTTATTGACAATTAATATTTCCTCTTTTGTAAACTGCCTGTTTTCTATTTTCTTGTTCAGTATCTGATTTAGAGACTGTTTTCCTCCCAGGCACAATGGAGGATTCTTGAGAATCCTGTGGAATGTGTCACCGTTTTTCCTAGATCCACCACTTCTGGTAATAAGAGAGTGAGAATGAATTATTTTAGAACAATATTTCAAATTAGAATGATCATGAGCTCCTAATTATTAATTTTAAGCAGCGCTATTAAAAGTGAGGTCAGTAGCATCATTCTCACTGTGATGTTTTTAGATAAGTGCATCAGTTCTCAGGCCCTCCAGACTACTTCATCAGAAACACTACGGGTGGGCTCAGCAAGCTGTGCTTTAGTTTAACAAGCCTCCTAGGTGACTGAGAAACACTAAACTGGACCATTCAGAGAAGAAAAAACTTAGTTAGTGATCCTAAAAATGTATTAAGATTATGATTACATTTGTCTTCCAATATTACTTAATAGACTCCACATTTTAAAATTATATTGGTACATTCAACTTGGATGAGTCTCAAGATAATTATTGCAGGTAAACAAAGCCATTATCATACATAAGGCATGATTCCATTTGCACTACATTCTTGAAATGACAAAATTAAAGAGGGTGAAGCATGGTGCAGGGCTCGAAGGTGAATGTGGTAATAAAAGGGCACAATGAGGAATCCCTATGCTAATGGAGCTGTTTTGTATCCTGACTGTGGTATTAAATACACAAATCTACACACGTGATAGAATTGCACAGAACTGAATACACACACACACATATGCAAGCAAGTACAAGTTAAACTGGGGAAATCTGAATAAATCAATCGATTGCACTAACATCTATATTCTGCTTGAGATATACTACAGTTCTGTGTTTTTTTTTTCCATTGGGGAAAATTGTGTAAAGTTTACAGGGAACCTCTGTATTTTATTGCTTACGACCAGAAGTGAATCTACAATTATCTTAAAATGAAAAGTTCAATTACATAACAACAACAATAATTAAAATTTTATTAGGTTTAATTGTCATCAGTTTCCACAAATATTGATAGGAAAATGGGAAAATGGCTCATGGTCACTTGCACTCTAAATTTGGCAAAATGTTTCAATTCTCTTAGTTATAAGTGTAAATAATGAAAAATATAATAATCATGCTAGATCAACGGCATTTAATTTCCTGTTAAAAAAAGATAAAAAGACCAGGTTTAGAAATAGCTCTAATTCTCTTCAAAGAGTATTGTCTCCCATATTTCAGTCTTACATATATTGTATTAACTATTTCTAGCCTGGGTGCAGTGGCTCACACCTGTTATCCCAGCACTTCAGGAGACTGAAGTAGGTGGATCACTAGGTCAGGAGTTCACGACAAGCCTGTCCAACATGGTGAAACCCCGTCTCTACTAAAAATACAAAAATTAGCCAGGCGCAATGGCAGGCACCTGTAATCCCAGCTACTTGGGAGGCTGAGACAGGAGAATTGCTTGAACCCGGGCGACACAGGTTGCAGTGAGCTGAGATCATACCACTGCACTTCAGCCTGGGTGACAGAGTGAGACTCCATCTCAAACAAAAACAAACAATACAAGCAAACAAATAAAAACTATTTCTAGATAATAATAATGACAGCAGTAAAATATAGGCATGCCTAAAGATTAAAATAATAGCATATGTTTTAATTTTTAATTTTAGAACTGGGTCCATTTTTATTTGAATGATAATCCTTTTTGGGAAACTAAAAACATTACTAGAAAACATTAGAGTGCAATTTCTGCAGAACAGATGTTTAAAGGACTGTGGGAATTCCTAATTATAGATGAGATTGTAGTTTTCAAATAATTACAAAACAGTTGCTCAACAATACCAAATACACAAACACTTGCACAATTAATTAACGATTCTAAGAGGAAGAGTGTTCCTGGATCTTTGATAAATCATTGGAATTTTTACATTCTGACACAATTTCTCATATAACCAACCTGCCAATTTGGATTTTATTGATTTTGACTTACTGGATGACAATTTTAGATGTTAAAGAACTATATTTGAGGCTTGGGTGGTACATTTTAACACAAACCTTTCATCTGTGAACTATTAAAGCCAATAAAGATTGGAGGATATAAGAAAGATAGAGTTGTTTATGTTCTAATTCTAATCTTCTTTTTATTTATTTGGTTGACTTATTTCTGGATTTACCAGAGTAGGTTTCACTCTATTCAATATCCTCTTTCATCTGGGAATTAAAACCTACCACAAAAATTTACCAGGACTATTAGTATAATTTATCATATTTAGAATTCATAAACTACAGTTATTAATTCCAAAAATAGTAACTTTTATAAATTAAAATTATTTGCACATATCTGTATTCAACATATAATATATTATTATAAACAACTTGTTTCTACTCATCTATTCAGGTCTCCTAGTATCCTACCAGGAAGGAGCCGAGTATTGCCTTAGAGATGGATATTTAGTGAATATAGCATGGAAACTGGAACAATATATGAGCTGATAGCTTTGCTTTGGGATAAACTTCTCTGTTGTATTCTATTCTCAGAAAACTTCTGGAAACATATCTATGTGGTGTGTAGTTTGAGGGAAACTGTACTGCAGTAGTTACTCATACAATAAGAAAATTCTACTTTCTAAAAATTTGAGACCAACTTTTACTGTAAGTCTTTATGTTTTTTACTGCATTTTGATAATCTCTTTATTTTTCAGAAGCATGACTATTTCTAACATGGACTTTGAGCTCCTTTTAAGACCAGTGGGAGAGAAGCAGTCTTTTATGATTTCTGTGTACTGAGTCATAACATACCAAGTTGCTGGTGCCAGAAACTCACACTAGACTCACTCCCCTTAAACAGCCTCTCCAAACAAGTCAGTGAAGGGCTCCTAGAACTATAATTTATGGTACCTCATACATTGATAAGAAAAGTGCTGGACTGAGTTCAGAAAGAAGGGTCAAATGATGACGATAAGAGCACACAATTTCAAATTGTAATTGCAGCTGACTACAAAGTTGCTGGTAGAAAATACAAATCAGAGAGAACTACACAGTCATAACTAAGCCAGGCTTCCTTTTTTTAATTGCCTATTTAAAAAGACAACACTTTCACACTTGGGGGAAACTCTAAAGTGTTTGCATCTTCTTCATAGAATATACAGTTACAAAAACTGAGAAAGAGCTCCTTCTTGTCATGTATTTTCAAGGAGTGATGAGACTCTTTTGTTTGAGCTGATTAAAAGCACTAAATACTTTTAGTGAAGGATAAAGTGTTCCTATGATGTTTAGTTACTACTGTTAGCCTGCACTGGACTTGAGCTGTCACATAGCAGTGCTGTATAGTTTCATTCTGTTATTCCCACAATAATGGAATCTTTCTAGACATCACTGTGCCACTTCTTTGCTCGCCATTATCTGTTAACATTTAAATTCCTTCTCATTTTAACTATTGTAGTCTTTAAAATTATTTACCAAAATTAAGGTAACAAATTGAAAGGGAAAATATAATGTCTTAACTCTTACTTGCTTAGGAAGAGATTGAGTCTTAGTAGATTCACTAGGTTATAGAAAAATTCCAAATATTAAAAAATACCTCCAGCATTACTGGACTATAAGATGAAAAAGAAAAATAATGTATCTATGTCTTTTTGAAATAAAAAGGAAGTAGCTATTATATGTCCTGTTTCTTCTTCTGTCCAATTTATAACAGGGTGAATCACACTCCACTCAGTCAGGGAAGCTTTTTGCCCTACTTCAGGCAGAATTTTCACAGGCATTTCTCTTATCTAAGCCTCTCTATGAACCTTCCCTCTATTTCTGTTACTTTATCTAATTTGGAAGATAAGCAGGCTCAAAAACAAACAAAAAGAGCTGCCAAAGAAATAATAGAGGCTTTGTCTGTTTTCTGAATTGGAACCTTCCTACCCGCTAATGTAGTCTAAATTAAAAAGCAGTGAGTCACCCTTTTCTATTATTTGCATGACTCCCACACCTGTTGTCCACCTTTGCAGAAAAGGTCACTCTGAGAGTGATGACTCATGCTGCCTACCCTCTTCAAGGACTTTCTAGCTGTCCATGCTCATCAATAGCATCCATAAAATTCATTCTACATGACACTTTCTTCAGTTTAGGTCCTAGAAATCAGTAGACCTGTGCTGCCTCTGAGTAAGGATCTTCTTATTTGACTTAAATTCCCCCTGAATAATTCAGGCATGTGATGCTAACTCCAAGTAACCTAGAAAAAACCTTGAAAGTCAGTATGTGTAAAGCAAACCACTTTTGATTTGTTAGCAATTGAAAGGCAATAGCGTACAGTATCCTCCACTCTTTGTCAAGAGAAAATTTGAATTTATTCTGTTGTTATTGTTCAAGAGAAGTGAGATATTGTGATAAATTTACATTTTTGCTTAGGATGATAGCAATAGTTATCATGTACTACATGACCATTACTGTGTAAATGATTTAATTCACTATCATATTTGACCCTCACCCAAAGACATAGGTGCTGCAGTCTCCTTTTCTTTTCTTTTCTTTTTTTATTATACTTTAAGTTTTAGGGTACATGTGCACAATGTGCAGGTTAGTTACATATGTATACATGTGCCATGTTGGTGTGCTGCACCCATTAACTCGTCATTTAATATTAGGTGTATCTCCAAATGCTATCCCTCCCGCCTCCCCCCACCCCACAACAGGCCCCGGTGCGTGATGTTCCCCTTCCTGTGTCCAAGTGTTGTCATTGTTCAATTCCAACCTGTGAGTGAGAACATGCAGTGTTTGGTTTTTTGTCCTTGTGATAGTTTGCTGAGAATGATGGTTTCCAGCTTCATCCATATCCCTGCAAAGGACATGAACGCATCATTTTTTATGGCTGCATAGTATTCCACGGTGTATATGTGCCACATTTTCTTAATCCAGTCTATCATTGTTGGACATTTGGGTTGGTTCCAAGTCTTTGCTATTGTGAATAGTGCCACAATAAACATACGTGTGCATGTGTCTTTACAGCAGCGTGATTTATACTCCTTTGGGTATATACCCAGTAATGGGACGGCTGAGTCAAATGATATTTCTGGTTCTAGATCCCTGAGGAATCGCCACACTGACTTCCACAATGGTTGAACTAGTTTACCGTCCCACCAACAGTGTAAAAGTGTTCCTATTTCTCCACATCCTCTCCAGCACCTGTTGTTTCCTGACTTTTTAATGATCGCCATTCTAACTGGTGTGAGATGGTGTCTCATTGTGGTTTTGATTTGCATTTCTCTGATGGCCAGTGATGACGAGCATTTTTCATGTGCCTTTTGCCTGCATAAATGTCTGCTTTTGAGAAGTGTCTATTCATATCCTTTGCCCACTTTTTGATGGGGTTGTTTGTTTTTTTCTTGTAAATTTGTTGGAGTTCATTGTAGATTCTGGATATTAAAAGGTCTCCTTTTCTTGAAAGAAAAAAACTGAGGTTTGAGGAAATTAAACAGTTTATCATCACACAGCTAATAAGAACTGGAGGTGTAATTTGAATCAAAGGCTTTTCTTATCCAAAGTCTGTGTTCTTTTCCACCTTACTGTACTACCTCAGAAAAAAAGAATCATACTAATTCTGAATCTGCTTTAACTGAATTTGTGATCATTTAGTCAGGCAGAGCTAGCATTTATTCACTCTTGTACTCTGAGGCTGAATTTATTAATTCAACAAATATTTACTGAGTGAGGGTTATGTACCAAGTGATTTTCCTCCTAAGTTCTTCAAATATTTATCAATTTTAGTAATATAGACACCAGTTTCAAGACATAATACTCATTTCCCAAGCCAAAATCAAAGGCAATGACTTCATCTATTATCAGTTGTTGGAACATTTAGCCCATTAGAAACATTCTGTTTCTTCTTTCAGGCTTGAGTATCAATCTGAAGTATTATACATCTTTTTGAGGCAGACTCTTTAAAGACCAAAATTCCTAGTTCCCACCACAAGATAATTAAAGCCATCACTATTGAAATTTTTTAAAACTTAAAAAAAACTTAGATTCCATGATAGTTATGTTACACACATTTAAGTTTCATGCCTTGTAACTCTATGCTAAATTTAAAATCCCTTTTTCTTCATTTTGATGGAATTAAACTGCTTTTGAATCTTTCCACGAAGACCAGCTAATCTTACTACAGGTTTTCTCAATCTCTAAAATATGATGAGTGATATTTATGAGAAGAATCAGAAGAAGACTAAGTAAAGTTAATAAACAGGAAAGCAAAGAAAGAAGGAAAAAATAGTGGCCAAAGAAAGTAAACGAAATTTTAAAAGACTGGGGAGAAGTGAAGAAGATGCAAAGTAAGGGTAGATTTCTAAGCCATGGAACATCAGGGGCAGCTTACAAAGAATCCTTTTTTTGCCTCTCTTAGCATGATCTTGTACATATATTGACAATTGAAGTTCATCAGTGAAAATCTCATTTTTGCTAGCCCTTTGCATGTCTCAAATAAATGAAATGAGGCTTATGGCTACTTGATAACACTTATAATATAGGGTACCCTGCTAAGGAGCTGTCATAGGGCCTTGCTGTCCCTGAGGTGCTCCTGAGCCATCTGGAGAATGGAATAGATGGAAAAATAAATAAATAAATAAATAAATAAATAAATAAATAAATAAATAAATAAACCGCTCTCTGCTCTTTGCCGATCTCAATGCAATCCTTCACTTATTTATTACCTCATTCATAGTTGTTCATTCATTTAAGAAAATATATACTGAGAACTAAAGAAAATCTACTGGGCTCTACACAACAATTTTTAAAAAGCACACACAGGATATTGCCTAAATATTTCCACATTAAACACCTTCTCTGAGTGTTTTACCGGACCGTCAACCCCAACAAATACAAAACTAAGCTCAGTTTGCTCTTCCTACCGTGCCCCATCACTAATCACCCAGTATTTCCAACTCCACCAAATCTGTTCTTCCACTAATATCTCACATTTTTGTTACTGGTAAAAACCATACCCTTTGTCATCTAAACTAGTAACCTCAGAGTCCTTTTCTATTTTTTTTTTTTTGGCTTTCTCTCTCTACTTCTCTAATCAGTCATTAGGTAACTTCGATTCTGCTCCTGATCTCCTTCTCTCCACCCTCTTATCATCTCTTACCTGAACTTAACTGAGATACGCTCCTATCCCATGTCTCCTCCAGTGCCTTTTTTTCTTCCCTTTAGGTACATGGTAGCCTGAGCAATGCCTCTAAAATTCAAATTGCATCATATCACTTTCTTGCTAAACATCCTACTCCTTACAAAACAAGAAACAACATCTCTTAAAATTGTACAGAAATACCTTCACATCTATTTTATTTACATATCTATCTACCTATCTAATCTTTTTAACTTTTATCTTAGCATTCTTTTCCATGAATGCTTGGCTTGCATTATGTTGTAATTTTCTTGAAATGTGTGTTAGAAGTCATATTTTTAGTACTTTATGGGAAGTAGAAAATCATTGAATTTTTTTTAATAAGTCAGAGACAAGATCAGGGTGTGATTTACAGGGATGAATAGTAGCACTTTGAAAAATGAACCAAGAACTTGGAGGCTAGAAACTGAAGGAATGAGCTGCAGTAGGTGGTTACTGCAGTGTTGTTGAAGATCTGAGCCAGGGCAGGAAAGGAGATGAAGTGAGATGACATGCATGAGATAAGGTTATATATGAACTCACCTGAGCTGTTATGATTCATATTATCAGGCTGGTTGCATGGCATAACACTCACAATGGAAAATAGAAGGAGAAGAAAAAGCAGAGAATCTATTAGGCTTTTCTTAAAAGTTAATGTGAGGATATTAGTAGAGAAGTGATATGCAGAAAACCACTATAGAAATAAATAAGAAACACTTGCAGTTAACATAGGCATTGTATAAAATAATATTTCTAAGATATTAGCGTATCTTTTGGTCACCAAATATTTCAACCATTGCTTGATTTAATTTTACAGTATTAATTTGTTAGCAAACATTTTATACAATTTTTAGGAATAAGTAAATTGCGAAGAGTTATACTTCTAATTTAAAGCCTGAAGAGTTATAGTTCTTTCTAATTTGAAGTCTTGTTTTATGCTGAACACTATATGCAGCCCTGTGGAAATAAATAAACACAAGATAATCCCTACCCTCGAAGGAAATTACAAACTCATTGAGGGTTTTTAACAAGCAAAAAATAAATCTAAAATTTAGTCAATTAAGTAGAAAATTTAGGCCCCTAAACACTTTCCTCTTAAAGGCATATAACCAAAGCATGAAAAAAGGGATATTTAATTCATTTTGCTTAATTTATTGGTTACCTACTAGAACTAGAGGCCCCAAAACACTAAACAAAAAGAAAGTATTCATGGGAAATATTCAACATGCAAAACATGCCTGCCAAGAAACCAAACAACCCACACACAGCCAATAAAAGTGAAGACTCTTACTTCATACTCTAAATGCCTCCAGACTGAAACTGTGTCAGGGGGAGAACATTTCACAGCTGTAGAACTTCTTTTTAGGGAGATTTTTCTGCCAGTCTCAAAACTCTGTAACACAAATCATTTCCTAGAGAAGCACACCCGAACTTCTTAAATAATGAAGGGAATGTATAGGAATGTTCTTATTTTAAACTTTTAGGGAAGAGGATGCTCTGTTGAGCAAACAACTACTTTGCAACTCTTAGCATTTTAAAAAGATCATCTTCAGCATTATGGCTAGGATTAATGTATTCTATTTAGAAAACTTAAAATCCAGGGTATGGTCACATTAGAACCAAAGGAAATACTTTGTAACATTTAGCTTTCTACTCTTTAAACAACTGTCATTAAAAATAAGAATAATTTTATGTGTTCTTTGCTATAAAAATGTAGATGTGAGACATTTTCCAATCCTTCAATAAAGCAAAATTTGTGCAAAAATGCAATTTTTTTAGCTTTTGTTTGCCTTCTAACACACAGCATAATCAAAACCATCACTCACTGACTTGAGGATAAGTTACTCATGTCATTTAATACAATTTTGACAGTAGTTTATTTTTCTCTTTGTTCTTCGTTTCCACCCCTTATGCTTATAAATGTACAAATGTACTATGGTTATGTAAGATGTTAACTTAAGAGAAAATTAGTTAAAATGTGTATGGAAACTGTACTATCTTTGCAACCTTTATGCAAATCCAAAATTATCCTAAAATTTTAAAAAATGATTATATACCATCACACCCCCAATCAGGGCTTAATTACAATGTTTAAAAAGGGTAAAGAAGCTCCTCTATAGAAATGAGAAACTTCTTTTCATGCACAGATAAAACAGAGTTTTTTGATGTTTAAATCTGGGCTTGATGTCAGAACACCTTTGAGATTTTAGTTGTATTAGAAAGTTAAGCAACCCAAATAAGATTTTTAGATTTACCTTTATGTATGCAGAAAAACAATGGTACATAATTCATGAAAGTAATATTACTCAATTTTCATTCCATTTGTTGTTTATTGACTACTAGCAAGGCATAAGGAACACTAAAGCATTAGATTCACACATGGAGCAAACTGATACCCGGAAAATTTATTATCAGGCCTGAAAACAAAGTATAATTCTTCTGACTACTGAGCTATAATTCTTCTAGCACACCTTGGAGCCTGCTAGACCAATCCGATAATTCCATGGGGGCATGTAATATTTTGAGTGGAGAAGCCATGTTCTTTCTCAATGGAATTTTGAGGCGGCAGTGAAGGGACACCATTAAGTTTCTGGGACAGCATTAGAAACTTATCAAATGGTGAGAGATTATGCAAATTATGGACCTAATTTGCAGCATCTTTGATGGAGATTTTGATTATTCTCTTTACAACCCTATCTAGTTTAATTGCTGGAATCATCAGAGTTGTGCATTAGTGACAATAAAAAAATTACTTGCAATGTTCTTTTTAAGACTGATGTAGTAGACAGACTCTGAGATGACACCTAATGTTTCCCCATCTATAATGCTCTATAATGTTATAATGTTTCACCATCTATAATCCCCACACAATTAGTGTGGTCTTGACTTGGTGACTCCCTTTCAGTGAATAGAGTATGGAAGAAGTGATGAGATGTCACCTCCTAGATTGGGTTATAAAAGATTGCAGCTTTCCTCTTTGCGGTGCTTAGGTTATTTCATTCTCTCTTGAATCACTTACAGCTTAGGGGAATCCAGGTGCAAATCAAGGGGAGTCCTGTGGAAAAATCCACAGGCCCTCAACAATCATGTAAGTGAGCTTGAAAGTGGGTCCTCCCTAATCCCCCTTCCACCAAATTCAGCTGTGACTGCAGCCCATGAGAAACTGTAAGGCACAGCCATCTAGCCACACTATGCCTGAAACTGATCTGCTAAAACTGTGAGATGACAAATGTCTATTATTTTTAAGCTGCTAAATTTTGGGTAATGTGTTATAAGCCACAGTAGATTGCTAATAGAGTTGATACAAGGGAGGGGATTTTAATCAGATACCCACATTTATTTGATGTTGAGGATGTTACTATAGTTGTCTAACAAATTTTTTATAAAGAGTGATACTGGGAGAGTATAAATCACTTATTGTCTTATTCAGTTTACCTTTCTGAGAGCTGTGGTTTATATTTTTCTTGATACTCTAAAAATATTTTGGGGAGCCCTAATTCTTTCATTTGTTTTTGTTGTACTTAAGGTCATCTTTAAGACTACAGAATTTAAACCAAAAATAGAAATTGAGCCTCAGTTATCATCTGTGATTATTAAAATGTTTTGATGATATAACAACATGTCTTCATACCAGAAAACTTTTCTTGAGAAATGTAGTGAATTAACTGTCTTATATTCGCTTAAAAAATATTGCTTGGCAACACATAGAAGTATTTACATTTATAAGAACACCAGACAAATACTTTATTATTGGCACAGTAACTCATGTAATGCTTTCAAAAATGTTTGCTTCTTCTTTTTGTTCTTTCTACTATAATCAAATCATTTTTGCTCATATCTGAAAATTCTAATATTGCTTAATTATTTGCTTTCACATTCATATATCTTGAATGTAAGGCCAGATCAAGTGTTCCACCATGACTTATGTCTCCTATATCTATATCATCTATATATATCTATGTACACACAAACTTATATGTGAATCTATGTATAAATATATACATT
Source organism: Pongo abelii (assembly GCF_028885655.2). Taxonomy (NCBI): domain Eukaryota; kingdom Metazoa; phylum Chordata; class Mammalia; order Primates; family Hominidae; genus Pongo; species Pongo abelii. The sequence goes on along the minus strand of NC_071990.2, from coordinate 82,249,416 downwards.
TGTGTGGTATGTATATAAGTACGTGTATATATATATATATATGTTTAACTCTTCATTGCCTTTGTGTTTATAACATAGTAAAAATAACAAAGAAAGCAATCTCAATTTTTTTTTTATTGCTGTGGTTCTAAGATGGAGACACAGTTTCCAGAGTATCTTCTGGAAACTTTCTTAAATAATACATATTCAGTGTGGAAAAGGTAAGATATGTGAGTTTAAGCAAACTTTCCTAGATTATTCTGCTATTCAGTCTCAGATGTAGGAATGTAGTTCTAAGGAAATTTTGTTTTCTCCTTGAAATAACAGATTTTTTATCAACTTGTTTCATTGAGTTTAAAAAAAACATATCCTAGGAATTATTATTATGTAACAGTTACGATGAGACATACTGAAAACATTAAACATGGGTGCTGCCTTTGAGTGACTCACAATCTAGCCGAAGGGATAGAGAGAAAGCCATTACCTACAATTTTGTGCTTTATGTATACAGCATTTTTTAATGTATGGTCCAGAAAATGTGACTCAACACTGCCTGCCCTAACAGTTGGCACAAGGAGTGAGATATGAGCATTTTCATTCTTGTCATCTTATATTCCCTAGATTACTATGATTTTGTCATGTTTGCCTGTCATTTTGAGATGCTGACCATTATTAAGTGTAATATGATCAACAGATAACAGAAGCTGGGAGAGTTTCATGCAGAGGCATTATGATTATGATAAAAACATAAAATGAGCTCATCAGAAGTGAAAAATTATTTGACTTAGGAATAATTCAGAAGGACAAAGGACAAATTATTCAAAATGTCAAATGTTATCTGTACAGCCAATGATAGGGAATAGTTATAAATGAAATTTTAAACAATATTCACTATGGCTAAGAAGATCAGGATCAATGTGAAATGCCGATTGACTTAATGTTATCTCAAGTGAAGATAAGACTTTAAGAAGGTAGAGATGAAATAACTGCTGGTGATTCTTTTTTTCCTGAAAAACCAGGGTGATTCACAGGCTCCAGGCCAGTTTTCCCTTCTGCACATCATCAAATTGTGTGGTGGTGCATGCTAGATGCTAAGGAAGAGACTTGCTGTGATCCTTATCAAGAGAGGCATTATCAACACTGTTAATTTTTATGTAATGTCAGATTATCACAGGTAATAAGAATTCATTGAGGAAAATGGGAGAATTTATATTTTATGTAATCAAACATTTGTGATGTTTCAGAAGTCAGGTTATGAATGTCTCTATGTCATTGTCTCTTTCTCTTCTGAATTGTTCCAACTGGAAATCAAGGTCTACAATTGCCTGTACAGCGTGGTCAAGAGAAGGGAAATGAAATACATTCTGCTATTCTCGTAGCAGAGTCAATGAAGGAGATTCTAAACCCCCCCCCAAAAAAAAAAAAAAAGAGAGGCATTATCTGCATCGGCCAATTTTTGTATGGATAAAACTTGTCTATTTTGTGGAAAAAAATGCCTAAGGAAAATATATAAACATCAAGAAGAATATGGCTGTTTTAAAGCTTCGAAGGACTCAAATGAGTACACATTCATTTTGTGAAGATGCAAATGAATTACGTGAGCCAAAACCCTCTTAGTTATTCTAGGCTTCAGCACAAAAGGGCTTCTGGAAGTCCTACTTTGTGCATAGAAGATATGTACAAGTTTCAGATAAATATTTATAGTTTAAACAGGAGAAATCTTTAGATTACCTTGTCACTGAGGGTAAAGCCTCCACATTGTCTTTTGGACCCCAGTACAACACGGTGGTCTCTTCTTAACACTTTGCCCCAATTTCTGCTCCCTAAGCCTCCCTTCCCACTGGCTCTTTGTATTCTTGTAGCTACCCTCTGACCTGTTCTTGCTAAATTCTTTCTCTTATCTGTAGCGCTTCACCTCATCTTCTAGTTTTGGTTTGTTTCCCAATTTCTTTAGTTGCAAATCCCTTACCCATTTATTTAAAAACAATAGAATGTGTTTGAGAAGCATGGCTGTAATGATCTCTCTTCTACATGGGATCATAAAAAAAGCCCTCTGGATCAAAATGCACTTTGTATAGCTGAAGTCATGATTTCTACACATCACTAATGTTTGATAAAAAGCACTAATTTCTTATAACATACAGTGAATGTTTTCCACATATGATCTAGAGGGATATATGTAACAATATGTTGTTTGTTTTATAAAAGATATATAGTTGTATGAATATAATAATCTCAATTATGTTACGAGTTAGCTGTAGTCACATGTATATTATTTATAAGAGTAGGAAACATAAAGATAAAATGTAGAAGCCATAGAGTAAGCTTTTTAACTTACAAACAGATGTGACATTGTTTAATCTACATGTACCCTGGAAAGATTGGGTGGGCGTTTATCATATTCCTTCTGAAGTTTCTAGCCCAAGTTGTAAAGGGCTGTGTAAACCTTCTACATATTTGTCAGCAAAAATTATTTTATCCATTGCTAAAATTTAGTCAGTTTGAGGGTGAACCAATGCAGCTGTTAATACCATGTAACTTTGCTTACTCTATGGTTGAAGTCAGGACATAAAGAAGGGTCTGTACTGTAACGTGAATAAGGCTCATCCCTTGAAGCTTAACTATTACATGTATTTGTGCTAATCAATGCACATTTAAGTCATTTACCACCCTAAAAATGATTTATACTAAATTACCTAACCATTTTCAACCAACCAATTTTGAATCCTACTAGGATTTCAAAGAAGAGTAATAAATAACCCAAGATTTGGTCAATAACCCTTATGGAGGAAACAGAGAGGGAAAAAACAAGTCAGGGTAGATGTTTGATAACTTTTGTCACGTACATTCCTACCATTCCTACATTCCTGTACTCTGTCTGTTGGACTCTACCACCTTGGTTTTCTCAACTCAGGGAGTCTGCTGCCTGTTTATGAAGGAGTTCCTCCATTCTGTGCGGCCCCTGGAAACTCTCAAGGCAGTAAGCTGGGCCAACCATAGGGCCTGTTTTGTTTCCCTTCTCTCAGGAATCACTGTTCTTTGCCAATATTCGGTGACTTCAAAACTGTTGTTTCATGTATTTTGTCTGTTGTTGTTGTTGTTGTTGTTGTTGTTGATTTAGTTAGGAGCATAAATCTTGTCCTTATTTCACGTTGGTCAGAAGTGGAAGTCTTGTTTTGTTTTAATTAAATAGTTGGATTTCCCTGGTTTGCACTAATTGTAAGTCAGCTGCCATTGTGATCCATTTTTTATTGTTGTGTTTGAAATGATTTAGGGGTTGAGATTCACTTTCTTTTTTCATAGATATTCAGTTGTTCCAGCACCATTCATTAAAAAGACATTTATTTTCCTGTTGAATTTATTTACTACCTTGGTTGAAAATCAATTGACCGTAAATATGTGGGTCTAGCTTTGTCATTATTCTGTTCCATTGACCTATTATCACTTTATTTAGATATTCTTTAATTTCTTTCGGTATTATTTTAAAGTGTTTAAAGTAGGAGGCTTGCATATATTTTGTTAGATTTATTATTAGAAATTTGAGGGGTGTGGTACTATAGTAAATAGTATTTAAAAATTGTATTTTACAGTTGTCTGTTGTTACTATATAAAAGTACAATTCACTGAATTCTAGTCCTATTTTAGATTACATAGCATTTTCTACATACATAATCATGTTGTCAGTGAATAATAAAATTTAATTTCTTCCTGTCTCATAGTTCTGCCTCTTATTATTTCTTTTTCATGAACTTGGACAAGAATGGAGAATCCTTTTTTTTTTTAAGACAGAGTTTTGCTCTGTCACCCACGCTGGAGTTCAGTGGTGTGATCTTGGCTCACTGCAACCTCTGCCTCCCGGCTTCAAGTGATTTGCCTGCCTCAGCCTCCTGAGTAGCTGAGACTGCAGGCACATGCCACAACACCTGGCTAATTTTTTGTATTTTTAGTAGAGATGGGGTTTCACCATGTTGGCCAAGATGATCTCGATCTCCTGACCTTGTGATCCACCAGCCTCGGCCTCCCAAAGTGTTGGGATTACAGGCATAAGCCATTGCACACAGCCAAGAATGGAGAATCTTTCCCAGTCCCAATTTTAGGGGAAAAAGATTTAATATTTCACTACTGAGTATGAGTCTGTTGACTTTTTATATGTAACCCAAATCAGATTGAAGAAGTTTCTTTCTCTTCTGAGATTGCAAAAAGTTTTTGTCATAGATAAATGTTAAACTTTGCCATATACGTTTCCTGCATCTATGAAAATAATCAGAGGGGGAGTGGCCAAGATGGCCACCTAGAAGCAGCTTAGGTGTATGGCTCTCAAAGAGAGAAACAGAAGGGGTGAAATCTAGAGAACCCCAGTAAGATACTCCATGAGAACATCTTCCACAAGACATATAATCATCAGGTTCTCCAAGGTCAAAATCAAGGAAAAAAATGTTAAAGGCAGCTAGAGAGAAAGGCCAGGTCACCTACGAAAGAAAGCATATCAGACTAACAGTGAACCTCTCAGCTGAAACTCTACAAGCCAGAAGGGATTGGGGACCAATGTTCAACATTCCTTTTTTTTTTTTTTTTTTTTGTGATGGAGTTTCACTCTTGTTGCCCAGGCTGGAGTGCAATCACATGCAATCTCAGCTCACCACAAGCTCCGCCTCCCGGGTTTAAGCGATTCTCCTGCCTCAGCCTCCCGAGTAGCTTGGAATACAGGCATGTGCTACCACACTCGGCTAATTTTGTATTTTTAGTAGAGACAGAGTTTCTCCATGTTAGTCAGGCTGGTCTCGAACTACTGACCTCAGCTGATCTGCCCGCCTTGGCTTCCCAAAGTGCTGGGATTACAGGCGTGAGCCACTGCACCCAGCTCAACATTCTTAAAGGAAAGAAATTCCAACCCAGAATTTCATATCTGGCCAAACTAAGCTTTATAAGAGAAGAAGAAACAGGATCATTCTCAGACAAGCAAATGCTGAGGGAATTGTTACCACCAGACCTGTCTTACAAAAGTTCCTGAAGGAAACAGTAAATATAGAAAGGAAACACCATTACCAGCCACTACAAAAACACACTGAAGTACACAGACCAGTGACACTATTAAGCAGCCACGTAAACAAGTCTGCAAAATAACCAGCTACCAAGATGACAGGATCAAATCCACAAATCAATACTAACTTTTAATGTAAATGGACTAAATGTCCCAATTAAAAGATGCAGAGTGGCAAGCTGGATAAAGAACCAAAAGTCATTGTTATGCTGTCTTCAAGAGATTCATCTCACATGCAGTGACACACACAGGTTCAAAATAAAGAGATGGAGGAAAATTTACCAAGCAAATAGAAAACAGAAAAAAGCAGGGGCTGCAATCCTAGTTTCTGACAAAACAGCTTTTAAACCAACAAAGATCACAAAAAGGCAAAGAAGGTAGCCTGAACAATGCCCCTAAAATTCATATTGCATCATATCACTTTCTTGCTAAACATCCTACTCCTCCTTACAAAACAAGAAATAATATCTCTTAAAATTGTAGAGAAATACCTTCACATCTATTTTATTTACATATCTATCTACCTATCTAATCTTTTTAACTTTTATCTTAGCATTCTTTTCCATGAATGCATGGCTTGCATTATGTTGTAATTTTCTTGAAATATGTGTTAGAAGTCATACTTTTAGTACTTTATGGGAAGTAGAAAATCATTGAATTTATTTTAACAAGTCAGAGACAAGACCGGGGTGTGATTTACAGAGATGAATAGTAGCAATTTGAAAAATGGACCAGAGAACTCAGAGGCTAGAAACTGAAGGAACGAGCTGCAGTATGTGGTTACTGCAGTGTTGTTGAAGATCTGAGCCAGGGCAGGAAAGGAGATGAAGTGAGATGACATGCATGAGATAAGGTTATATATGAACTCACCTGAGCTGTTATGATTCATATTATCAGTCTGGTTGCATGGCATAACATTCACAATGGAAAATGGAAGGGAATCACATAATTATAAAGGGTTCAATTCGACAAGAAGAACTAACTACCCTAAATATATATGTACCAAACACAGGAGCATGTAGATTCATAAAGCAACTTCTTAGAGACCTTCAAAGAGACTTACATTCCCACACAATAATAGTGGGAACTTTGCACTGACAATATTAGACAGATCATCAAGACAGAAAATTAGCAAAGATATTCACTATCTTAACTCATCACTGGTTCAAATGGACCTGATAGATATCTACAGAACTCTCTACCCCAGAAGAACAGAATATACATTCTTCTCATCACCACATGGTACTTTCTCTAAAATCGACCACATAATTGGGAGGAAAACACCCCTCAGCAACTGTAAAATAACTGAAATTATAACAAACAGTCTCTTGAACTACATCACAGTCAAATTTGAAATCAAGACTAAGAAATTGACTTAAAATCATACAATTATGTGGAACTTGTATAATCTGCTTCTGAATGACTTTTGGGTAAATAATGAAATTAAGGCAGAATTCAAGATGCCCTTTGAAATTAATGAGAAAAAAGTTGCAATGTACCAGAGTTTCTGGGACACAGTTACAGCAGTGTTAACAGGGAAATTTGTAGCACTAAATGCCCACATCTATAAGTTAGATCTCAAATTAACAACCTAACATCACAACTAATAATAACTAGAGAACCAATAGCAAACAATTATTCAGACTTTAAAAAGAAGGGAGTTGTGACATTTGTGAAAACACCAGTGGAACTAGAGAACATTAGGCTAAGTGAAATAAGTCAGGTCTAGAAAGACAAATACCACATGCTCTTACTTTTATGTGGAGCCTAAAACAATAAACTTATAGAAGCAGAGGGTAGAATGGTGGCAACAGAAGCCAGAGGATGGGGGAGGCGGGGAAGTGACGGTCGAAGGGTATAAAATTTCAAACAGGAAGAATATGTTTTTATGAGTTCTATTGTACACATAATGAATATAGAATAGAGTATTGTACATTTCAAATTTGCTAAGTAAGTTTCAAATGTTCTTGCCACAAAAAAATGTTGAGGATTTGAGGTAATGAATATGTTAACTAGCTTGATTTAATTATTTCACATTGTATTTATGAATTGTAACATTTTGTACCTCATAAATTTTTTTCCATGCAACCTCTCTTCACAGAACCCATAAGTCTATACAATTATATATTGTTAATTTACAATAAGAAAGAAAAAAATGTTTTATTTTGTATAAGTGATAAATGACGCTGATTAACTTTTGAATATTATACTAATCTAGCATTCTTGGGATATGATATGATATATGATCAATTCACTTGATCATAAAGTGTATGCTTTTTGTTTGTTGCTGAATATGATGTGTTATTTTGTTAAGAATTTTGGATCTATGTTTATGCTTAATATTAGTCTAGAGTTTTTTCTTCTTCTAGTGATACCTGCTTTTGGTATCAGGAAAATACTAATGTCCTAAAATAAGTTGGCAAGTATTTCTTCCTCTTCTTTTACTGTGAAAGAGTTTATATAGGACTTGTATTGTCTCTTTCTTAAATATGTGGTAACATTTGCCAGTGAAGACTTCTGGGCCTTGAGTGTTTACTGTGGAAATGTTTTTAATCACAAATTTCATCTGTTTAGCAAACATAGATTTCCATCCTTTTTAAAAAAAATTCCTTTTGAGGTAGGGCTGATAATTTATGTCTTTAAAAGATTTAGTACATTTTATCTAAGATGTCAAGTGATACTAAGATGTCAAATATATCTACTAGGGTCTTTAGTGATAATTCTTGTTTTCCTGAGACAGTTTGTGTTATTTCTGTTTTTTCTTGTTAAGTCTAGAGATTAATCAATTTATTAATCTTTTCAAAAAAAGAAACCTTTGGTTTTGTTAATCTTCTGTTATTTGAATGTTTTTCATTTTTTATATTTGCACATTTAGACTATTTTTAATAATAATATGAAACCATAATATATATTCCACTGAAATTTCTATGACTGGCATATTTTTACATGTTAAATATGACTTTCAAAATACTTTGGAAATGTAGTCCCTTAAATATAGTAACTAAACTTAATAGTTTGGTTATTATTTGTATGTTTTTCATCATCAATTATTCGTTTTATTTCCTTTTATTACTTATTTAGGTTAAATTTAATATTTTTCTCTAGATTCTTAAATGAAACCTTATTTCACTGACTTCACATTTTAAAGCTATAAATTGTCCTCAAAATACTATTTTTACTATATTCTACACATTTATATGTGTTGTGTTTACATTTTTTCAGTTCGAATCATTATTCTTTTCGTTCAAATAATTTTCTAATTTTCTTATGTTTTTTTGATCATAGTTATTAAATGTATGTCGCCTAAGTTTCAAATATTTTGGAGATTTTCCATATCCAGATAATATTTATTTATTTATTTATTTATTTATTTATAGACAGGGTCTTGCTATGTTGCCCAGGCTGGACTCAAACTCCTGGGCTCAAGTGATCCTTCTGTTTCAGCTTCCTGAATAGCTGGGACTACAGGCCCATGCATGACACTTTGCCTAGTATTATTTATTTCTAATTTAATGCTTGTGTGGCTGAAGAATATACTTTATATAATTTTAATCTTTTTATACATGGCTTATTTCATGGCCAACCATATGATTTCTTATCAATGTTCCATGTGCACTTGAAAATAATATGTATTGAGTATAATACTTAAGTTTTAACTTGTTCAAGTAGATGGCTAGAATTGTTCAAATCTTCTGTTATGTGCACATGCATTTAGGATTATTATGTCTTCTTGATGAGTTGATACTTTTATCATTTGTTAATATTCCTCTTTATCTTCACTTGTCTTCTGTCTCTCAAAGTCTTCTTCACCTGATGACAATAAAGCTGCATCAAATTTATTATGCTTACTTGTTGCATGTATGTCTTCTTCTAAACCTTTACATTTGACCCTTAACTTTTGTGTTTGTTGTAAAGAGGATTTATTGGGCCTTATTCTTTTTATCCAGTCTGACAATCTCTAATAATTGTTGTGGTTAGCTCTCTTGCATTTAATGTAATTAATATATTGTTGCATTCAAATATAAAATACTGCCATTTGTTTTTCACTTATCCAATTTTAAATTTGTTTCTCCTTTCTTGACTTGTTTTGGTTGAATTAAATACTTTTCATTTTTTCAATTTAGTATTTCATTTTATCTCCCCTATTACCTTTTATCTATTCCTCTTTGTGCATGACTGTGTATGCGCTTAGGGGTACTCTAAAACACAGAGTAATATGTCTTTAATTTATCATAATCTTCATATTTATATAAGTATTCATGAATCTTACAGCAGTATAATCTCACTTCTGTGCTCTAATTATGTTATATTTTACGTATGCATAATGTTATAAGCCCCAAATATGTTATTCTCTTTTTTTAACAGTGAAAAGTTTTTTAACGATACACAGGTATATATACAGATATTCTATATTTTAAAGATATTCTATATTTTACCCAAATATTTTCTGTTTCTAATGTTTATTATTCCTTCCTGCAGATCCTGGGTTCTTTTACTAAAGATATTTCTGCTAAAAAAAATACTAGATTAATGGTTTTTTCAATACTTTAAGGGCAGAATTCTTTTTTTTTTTCTGGCTTTTTTAATTCTTTTTTCCTCTGGTGAGAAGTGAGTCATCCTCAATATTTTTGCTGTTATTATGTAATATATATTTTTTTCTCAGACTGTTTTTAAGATCTGTTCTTTATTGGCTGGGCAAGTTGGATCATGCCTGTAATCCAGGACTTTGGGAGGCTGAGGCAGGTGGATTGCTTGAGTTGGAGACCAGCCTGGCTAACATGGCGAAACCCCATCTCTACTAAAAATACAAAAATTAGTTGGGTGTGGTGGCACACAACTGAAGTCCCACTTACTCAGAGGCTGAGGCTGGTGGGTCACCTGAGCCTGGGAGTTTGAGGCTGCAGTGACCTGTGATTGCACTTTTCTAGCTGAGCGACAGAATGAGACCCTGTCTCAAAAAAAAAAAAAAAAAATCCGTTCTTAATCTTTGGTTTTGGTATTTTGTATATGAAATGCCTAGCTGTGATTTTGCAACTTTTCTTTGTATTTATTCTGCTTTGTTTCTTTTCTTTTTTTTTTTGATCTTCTAATATCCACGGGATGATAATTTTCTTAAATTTTGTAAAGTTCTCATTCAATGTTTTTTTCAAATACTTACTTCCTCTCTTTCTTCCTGAAACTACTATTGCATGAATGCTAATTGTGTTCTATTGACCTACAGATATTAAATGCTCTGCTCTTTTTTTCCCCTTTATATTCCAATTTGTTTATTTTCCTGTTGTCCTGGCTTCAGGTGAACTGATCTTTTCCTTTCTGCCCAGTTGTTAAGCCTATTTACTTAATTCTTCATTCTTCGTAACCTATTTTACATTTCTATCATTCTTTTTTAGTTCTTTTTCAGAGTATACATTTCTGCACTAAAATTTCCTATTTATTACACATGTGGCCCATATTTTCCACTAGGTTACTGAGTATTTTATTCTAAGTTTTCTATAGTCCCTCTCTGATCATTCTAACATCTCTATACTGCCATGATTCCAGAGATATCTTTGTGTTTTCCAGCAGAGTCACCAGCTTTCTCAACCATGGGAATTCTGTCTCTAGTCTATAGTTCCACTGCCAATTTTTTGGGATACTACTTTTTGCATCATAGGCAGTCTCTCTGTGCCCTCTCACTCTGCCTTTAACATTGGGAGGTTAGCTGCATTGTACCCTGTGAAGCTTGAAATGCCTCGGAGAGATTTCTCTCAGCTCCTCTTACCTCCAGCCTTCTGAAGTTGCCTGCCTTAAGTTTTAGGATATCTCAGGTACCTGGGAAGGATCTCTCTCAGCTCTGCTGGCAGCCTTTAGGGTATTACTTGTGGAGACCTGTGGGAAAGAGTTATTGGGTGAGTACCAACTTGCTCTTTTATAGGGTCTTCTTAAAATTGTAATCTGTCTGCAGGCCAGCCCATGGACATTAGAAGTTCAGTAAAGTTTTGACTGATTTCTTTTCTCCTTCAATAGCAGATTTGCTCTCCTTTCATACCATGAGAAATGAGAGCAAGCATGTGTCTCTTCTTCTCTAAGAAGGGCTTGTCACTTTCTGGAATTTAGTTCAACTAGGATTCTTCACTTTCTCAGCTCTCTGATGGGTTAAAAACAACAGTAATTGTAATTTAATAGTTTATTCAGCTTGTTTGAGTTGTCATGCCAAAGGCAAAATTTTTTTAAAAAATTGTCCATTTATTAATTATTTATTTACAATGTGCTTTTTCAATATTTTTGATATGTAAGAACTGTACAGATTTGTGGGTACATCATGTGATATTTTGATAAATGTATACACTGGTAATGATTAAAACAGGGTCATCAGTATATCCGTCATGTCAAACATTTATAGTTTCTTTGTGTTAGGAACATTCTTCTCTTCTAGCTATTTTGAAATATACAATAAATTACTGTTAGCTATAGTTGGCCTACTATGCTATGGAACATTAGAACTTATTCCTTCTAGCTGTGCTTTTGTATCCGTTAACTAACCTCTTTTCAACCCGTTCCCTGCTCTCTTTCCCAACCTCTAGTAACCATCATTATACTCTCTACCTACATGAGATCAACTTTTTTAGTTCCTACATATGAGTGAGAATATGCAATATTTGTCTTTCTATGGCTGGCTCATTTCACTTAACAAAATGTCCTCCAGTGCCGTCCATCTTTCTGCAAATGATAGGATTTCCTTCTTCTTTTTTTTTTTTTTTTTTTTTTTTTTGGAGATGGAGTCTTGCTGTTGGCCAGCCTAAAGTGCAGTGGCTCAATCTCAGCTCACTACAAGCTTCTCCTCCCAGGCTCAAGCAATTCTCCTGCTTCAGCCTCCCAAGTAGCTGGGACTACAGGTGTGTGTCACCATGCCCAGCTAATTTTTTGTATTTTTAGTAGAGACAGAGTTTCACCACGTTGCCCAGGCTGGTCTCAAACTCCTGAGCTCAGGCAATCCACCCTCCTTGGCCTCCCAAAGTGTTAGAATTACAGGCGTGAGCCACCACACCCAGCCAATTTCCTTCTTTTTTATGTTTAAAAAATATTTGTTTTCTTTATCCATTCATCTGATGATGGACACTTACGTTGAGCCTATACATTGGCTATTATGAATTTTGCTCAAATAAACATGGGATTGCAGGTGTCTTTTCGATACACTGACTATTATTCTTTTGAATATATAGCCAGCAGTGGGACTGCTGGAACATATGGTAGATTTATTTTTATTTTTTTGAAGAACCTCCTTACTGTGTTCCATAGTGGCTATACTAATTTTCATTCCCACCAAAAGTGTATAGCAGTTCCCCTTACTCCATGTCCACATGAGCATGTTATTTTTTATCTTTTTGATAATAACTATTTTAACTGGGGTGAGGTGATATCTCACTGTAGTTTTGTTTTGCATATACCTTATGATTAGCGATGTTGAGCATTTTTTTTCATATGCTTATTGGCCATTCATTTTCTTTTGAGAAATCTCTCTTCAGATAATATGCCCATTTTTAAATAAGATTACCTCAAAATATAGTTTTAAAGTATTATCAGTAAAAATAGGTGTTTTCCTCAATTGGGATGCCTACTGTAAGAAATCTATTAGTGCATTAAATGTGTCAGAACAGAAGGGAGATTGTCTGAATTCTAGGGGGAGAAAAGTCAAGAAGTTGATTTCCCAGAACTGAGGGAAAAGGGAGATAAAGAAGAAAGGCAGGTTTGTCCAAGTGAAAGGCTCAGCCAAGAACAGACACTATTTTTAATTCATGGGTTTATTATTTGTTCAATTTATTTATTAATTTAATGAATGATTCAGCAAATATTGATTGAGTCTTTTTTATATGGAGGTTTGTGGAGAGCTAGGTATATTAAAAGACAGGAGAGAATAAACTTCGGCATATGCTGTAATGGAGGGACAAATGCTCAATGAATGTTAGCTATTTTTACTGCTAATATTATTGCCAAGTGCCATGAAGATGCCATAAACTGGGATAGCGGAGAGCTGCTAAGGAACTCATTGAACCACTTTTTTACTGAAGACAAAAGTCAAGTTGGTGCTGGTTGAGCAAATGTCATGTTCTGGACCCCAAGTTTGAAGGAAATTCTAGGAAAAGAGTAGAGTTGAGACAGATGGTAAGTATATCCAGTGGCTGGATGACAGTCTGCAGAGATGCAATGTCATTGTCACATTTCCAGCAGCAACAAAGCAAGAACAGGTAAGAAAGAGTCAGAATTTTAAAGAAGTAGGAAAACATGACTTGTGTAACTGTAGAGAACCTAGCCAGATCCACCAGACAATATGAGTGCATAAGACTCAGATGCTACTTTGTGTTATGATAACACATATCATAGAACATGGGAAGATGTATGAAGTTAGCATCTCTAGGCTTTTTCCCAAGTAAACAATATCTTTAGAATCCCATGTCCCCTGGAGATAGAAATTTTCCTAAACCTCTTAAATGAAAGAGGCTGCTTTGTTTAGCTAATATAAATTCTTCATTTCAATTTAATTTTTAAAAAATTACTGAGAATCTAATGCTGCCAGCATTTTACTGGGCACTGGTGATACAGAAATAAGTAAGACAAAGTCTTTGCTCTCAGGGATCTCACAGATTAATAGGAGAAGAAATCATATAAATAAATAAGTAAATAAATAAATACAATGATCCAATTCCCTTAGGAAGGACAATCCTATCATTATAATGACTTCATCAAGTGATTAATTTGATGTTATCATTGATTTGTAATTTAATTAATTTGTTATTTCAGCAAACATTTATTTAATACCTATTATACTATTATATCCTCGTAAGATATTACCAATGTCATACTATTTCTTTAATCTAAATCTATACTCATATAACAGCCTTTTGAACTTTTAGCTCCCCTTTGGGAAGAGAACATGCTAACTGCTTGGTACTGGGATCTACTTTGCAATAATATATTTTCTGAGTAAATAATTTTGTTGCTATGTAGGGTTTTTTTTTTCACAACTCTGTCAATTTGATTAATGTGAACTAATCATCTTTAGCTTGAGTACTCTAGAAGAAAAAACAAAATCAGGTTCCCAAATGCACAAAACTGAAAACTAGCTGTTAAAGAAAGTGTTCCTACGTCAGTGTTGATGCTGTGTGTGTCTTAGCCCACGTCAATCCACCTAAGCTCTTCCTTCCATATTTCATGTGCAAACACTTTTATTGCAGTACTGGGCACTGCATTCACTTGCAGTTTGATTTAATCTATTCAGTAAAATGAATTACTTGTGAAATAAAATGTTTATACTATCTGATCTGATATATATTGCCGTTTTCATTTGGACAACTAAAACTGATTAATTACCCACACTGAAATTTGTTTTAACCAGTTGATTGTGGAGGATTAGATTTAATGTCACAGTTAATTTGTCCTAAGATAAGATTTAAAGTATATTATGAGGCATGTAAAAGGAGGTTTAATGTGTGTTAGAAACAGAAAAAACATCTGAGAAAATTTTGAATCATATATTACTTTGCCCTATTAAAAAAAAAAAAGTTAGTGAAATAGATTTCTCTAGGAAACAAAGAAAACCATCCATGTTTTATTCTGACTCAGGATAGATGAACATTAAAGAAATTTTGAATTACTATATTTTGAATTACTAAAAAATATTGAACTCAACTGATAAGAGAGAGACGCTAGCGCTACTGTCTTTTCAAAGTGCACTTCTTGTGATTTCAGAGCAATCTGAGAAGGTCAGTGCCTGTCATTCTCATTGACTGCAAAGTAATAGAAGACTGCCTCTAATTGTGAGATTAAATGAACATATGGCCAGTAACTTTAGAGGAAAAATAGATAATTTTTTTAGACAGATAATTTTTCTTAAAGGTGGTGACAGAACAGAGAACAAAATTGAGAATTACTTTTGATTTTTATTAAGGCAAATTGGTATATAAACATAATACATATTGTTAAGTAATTATAAATAATAATTAGGTTATGTATTATACAATATATTATAAAAATGATTGTATTATTCCAGTCTTACACTGGACTAATATAAGGATACTACCTGAGACTGGGTAATTTATAAAGAAAATAAGTTTAATTGTCTCATAGTTCTGCATGGCTGGGAGGCCTCAGGAAACTTACAATTGTGGCAGAAGATGAAGGGGAAGCAAGGCATGTCTTACCTGGCAGCAGGCAAGAGACATTTATCAAACACCAGATCTCATGAGAACTCCCTCACTGTCATGAGAACAGCAAGTGGGCAACTGCCTCCATGATTCAATCACCTCCCACCAGGTCCCTCCCATGACATGTGGGGATTACAATTCCAGATGAAATTTGGGTGGGGACACAGAGCCAAACCTTATCAGTGATCTCAATTATTTAGATTTTACTTGGACATTAGATGTACTCTAAAATGGATTGGAAGATTTAAAAAATCGTTTAAGGAGCCTACCTTTTGCTGTCATTAATGTTGTTGTTAAAAGGTAAGCATCAAGGGCATTTTTATCATTTTAATATTCCTAGCTCTATTGAAACCTGTGACTTAGGTGCCAGATTCAGCCCTGAGCCTGAATTTAATTGATTTTCAGGTTTTCGAAAGTGCCACAGCTTAAAAGATAATTTCAATGAAACTCACCTTTGTAATTTTCTCAATAAGAGTAGAATCTTTCTAAAGATTAATAATTAGGCATATGAAACACTCCAAAGCATGGTAAATTAGTTACATAAACATTTAAATATACAGTGGATAACAATACTTATTTTGTAGGTCCACAATTAAAGCAAAGAAATACGTCTAAACTCCAACTGAGAATCCAAATACACAGAGCTGATAGTTCAAAGATGGTGACATTAGCAAGTAGGTTTTTCTTTGACCTTTCTATTGAAATGAGAGAGAGTTGTTTTATAAAGAAAAAGAAGATCCATAACTGCATTGCAAATAGGATGTGATGCTGTCAGTACAATTGAAACTGAAATTATAAATGATTTCTGGAGAACATAATTTTATTGACAGATAATCAAGATTAGAAGACACAACTGGAAGTCCTATATAGTAAAAGGAGACGCCTTACATATGTTAGGAAAGTTTTAGGTTTAGTTAGCAGGCCTCTGGGAAAGGGGTTGTGAAACAGCAGTCAGGATAGTTATTTAAAAGTCTGTCTGCAGGCTAACAAGACCAATGTGACCCTCTGCAAACTCCACACAGAATAAGTGACATCAGTGGCATTTATTCCCTAGATTAAGCCAGATAACTTCTTCTGAAAGAAACTAAGTAGACTGTAGGATGGAGTAGCATATTCAGTATGACATTTGTCACCTGAGACAGAAGCAGAGCTCACTTCTGAATGCATGAAAGCTCTACAACCATACAGAAGAAATTTAAAAGAAAACCTTTTGATATGGTTTGGCTGTGTCTCCATCCAAATCTTATCTTGAATTGTAGCTCCCATAATTCCCACATGTTGTGGGAGGAACCTGGTGAGAGATAATTGAATCATGAGGGTGGTTTCCCCTATACTGTTCTCATGGTAGTGCATAAGTCTCACAAGATCTGATGGTTTTATAAGGGAAAATCCATTTTGCTTGGCTCTCATTCTTCTCCTGTCTGCCGCCATGAAAAACATGCCATTTGCCTTCCTCCATGATTGTTAGGCCACCCCAGTGACATGGCACTGTGAGTCCATTAAACCTCTTTTTCTTTATAAATTACCAAGTCTCAAGTATGTTTTTATCAGCAGCATGAGAATAGACTAATTTAGTAAATTGGTACCAGCAGAATGGGGTGCTGCTGTAAAGGTTCCCAAAAATGTGGAAGTGACTTGAAAGTGGGTAACAGGAAGAGATTGGAGCAGTTTGGAGGACTCAGAAAAAGACAGGAAAATGTAGGAAAGTTTGGAACTTCCTAGAGACTTGTTGAATGGTTTTGACCAAAATGCTGATAATGAGGTGGACAATGAAATCCAGGCTGAGGTGGTCTCAGATGGAGATGAAGAACTTGTTGGAAAGTGGAGTAAAGATGATCCTTGCTATGTTTTAGCAAAGAGACTGGTGGCATTTTGCCCCTGCCCTAGAGATATGTGGAATTTTGAACTTGAGAGAGATGATTTAGGGTAACTGTTGCAGGAAATTTCTAAACAGCAAAGTATTCGAGAGGTGACCTGAGAGGTGCTGTTAAAAGCATTCAGTTTTAAAAGGGAAACAGAGCATAAAAGTTTGGAAAATTTGTAGCCTGATAATGCAATAGAAAAGAGAAACCCATTTTCTGAGGAGAAATTCAAGCAGGTGCAGAAATTTGCATAAGTAACAAGTCAAATATTAATCTCTGAATCAATGGAGAAAATGTCTCCAGGGTGTGTCAGAGACCTTGGCAGCAGCCACTCTTATCATAGGCCCAGAGGCATAGGAAGGAAAAATGGTTTCGTGGGCCAGGTCCAGGGTCCCCCTGCTCAGTGCAGCCTAGGAACTTGGTGCCCTGTGTCCCAGCCACTCTAGCCGTGACTAAAAGGGACCAAGGTACAGCTCGGGCTGTGGCACCAGAGGGTTCAAGCCCCAAGCTTTGGAAGCTTACACATGGTTTTGAGCCTGTGGGTACACAGAAGTCAAGAATTGAGGTTTGGGAACCACTGCCTGGATTCCAAAAGATGTATATAAATTCCTGGGTGTCAACGCAGAAGTTTGCTGTAGGGTTGGAGCCCTCATGGAGAATCTCTGCTAGGGCAGTGAGGAAGGGAAATGTGTGGCTGGAGCCCCACACAGAGTCCCCACTGGGGCACTGCCTAGTGGAACTGTGAGAATAGGGCCACTGTCCTCCAGACTCCGGAACTGTAGATCCACTGACAGCTTGCACTGTGTGCCTAGAAAGCTGCAGACACTCAATGCCAGCCCATTAAAGCAGCCTGGAGCGAGGCTGTACCCTGCAAAGCCACAGGGGTGGAGCTGCCCAAGACCATGGGAAGTCACCTCTTTCATTAGTGTGTCCTGGATGTGAGACATGAAGTCAAAGGAGATCATTTTGGAGCTTTAAGATTTGGCTGCTCCACTCAATTTCAGACTTGCACAGGGCCTGTAGCCCCTTTGTTTTTGCCAATTTCTCCTATTTGGACTGGGTGTATTTACCCAATGCCTGTACCCCCATTGTATCCAGCAAGTAACCAACTTGCTTTTGATTTTACAGGCTTATAGGTGGAAGAAACTTGCCTTGTCTCAGATGAGACTTTGGACTGTGGACTTTTGAGTTAATGCTGAAATGAGTTAAGACTTTGGGGAACTTTTGGAAAGGCATGATTGATTTTGAAATGTGAGGACATGAGATTTGGGAGGGGCCAGGGGTAGAATGATATGGTTTGGCTGTGTCTCCATCAAAATCTCATCTTGTATTGTAGCTCCCATAATTCCCATGTGTTTGGGAGGGACCCAGTGGGAGAAAATTTAATCATGGGGGCAGTTTTTCCCATACTGTTTTTGTGGTAGTGACTAAGTCTCATGAGAGCTGATGGTTTTATAAGGGAAAACCCTTTTCACTTGGCACTCATTCTTTTCTTACCTGAGGCCTCCCCAGCCACATGGAACTGTGAGTCCATTAAACCTCATTTTCTTCATAAATTCCCATCTTGGATATGTCTTTATCAGCAACATGAGAACAGACAAATAAAAATTCTCAGACTGGGAGAAAAATATGCTAAAGTGCTTCATTCCCAGAAAAATATTCTTGTTATTTTGGCATACGGGCAGCCTACCTGCTTACCTCCTGTCCACACATCCTAATATGATGCCAACCAGTTAGTATGTCCTCACTTATTTGCTTACATGGATTCTTTGCTTGGCCAAATTTTAGTCATGTCTTCTGAACATTCTCCTAGGCCCATCTGTGCACTTCCTTGTAAAATATTGTTTTAACTAAGTCAGTTTATCAACAATCCCCAATCTCAATGTCTGATCACCCTTGGTAGCTGATCATATTACTCATCCTCCCTTATCCCCCAGGTGATTTCTGATCTTTCTGGTCTGTCTTTAGCAAGATCCTGTTAGGTTGGTTTAGCCAGAATCCCCCTTACCCCTGATGTTTCTGCTTAGTAATTTTCCATCCTCTGACTACCTCATCTGCTTCTTGGCTACAAATTCTCACTTGCTCCTGCTGTATTCGGAGTTGAGTTCAATCTCCCTAGCTTATTGTAAGACTTAGTTGTAGTCATTCCTGTAGCTACTGAAATGATCCTAAATGAAGTCTTTTTTACTGTGCTTTAACAAGTATCATTGAATATTTTTTTCTTTAACATTACACAAAAAGGAAAACAGCCTGTTCATTTCATGGAAGGACATTTTGGAAAAATAGATCCAGACCTATGTAGAAAGGTATGACAGCTACCTTAATTCATCCATCAAGACCTTTCTTCTTAATTGTGAATTACCAACTATAGATCATCAGAGAATTTAAGAAAATCCACAAACTAAATGCAAAGAAACCAGCTAATGAAATAGAACAAATGACTAGAGGAAACAGAAGTAATTTAATGAACATAAGAAAACTTAAAAAAATATTCTAATTACATTCTCAGAAAGATTTGAATGCACACTACATACATTAGAAAAGAAAAATAAAGGAAAATCAGACCGCTATGAAAACCAAGCAAGTATTTTTGGAACTCAAACATATTTTCTGAAAATGTAAGAAAGAAATAACTAGAAAATCTACATACCAAACTAATGCTGTATTCTGAAAAATAAAGTTGATAAACACACAAAGCATAGAACAAAAACTGGAAAATATGAATAGAATACTGATGAATTATTGAACGTCACCTCAGGGATTTTGATATCTCTCTAGGAGTTTTAGAAAAAGAGTATGAGGAAAAGTTAAGATGTAGACATTATTTAATATTAAACATTTTGTTTTAATTAAAAAAAGGCAGTGCGAGTCTTCAGACTGAAAGAGCGAACTTACTGGTGATATGTCAGAACTCAAATGATAATAAATAAGTTGAAAAAGTTTCAGAGGGGAAAAATGGGCTACTGGAGGGTGCTAAATGCTCATTTAACAACAGGAACCAAGGAAAGGCAGAGGTCCCTGATTTTGATGCCTTGAGGAATTGCTTCTGTGAGCAAAGACGGATTTATAAGCAAAGTATTGTGACAAATGAGGTAAGTATTCACATCCTACTAGGGTTCTGGAGAAGAAAGAACTGCTGACCCTTAAGGGCTCAGGAGAAACTTCACAGAGCAGGTGTCATTTGACCTATGTCTTGAAGCACATATATGAATTTACCTTAAATGTCAGGAAATCAGAAACAAATAGAACAATCTGTTCATTTTAGCTGACTGGGAATCTTCTCTTCTTTTGCTTCTTATTCAAGTTTTATTTTCAATTTTATTCCTGTTACTTTATTTCTACCGTGTTTTTTTTCTACTGTGACTTCAAACCTCTTGTAGTAAACAAACCACATAGCTTTAATAAATAAACATTTAGTTTCTTCATCAAATGTAAAAACCAGGTATAGGTTTTGTATGTTTTAGGGAACTAAATAAAAATAATTATATGTGATTCTTAATTTTTTATGAGTTACTTAGATAGGATGATGCTATTAGTGGAAGAATATGATCAACCTAGACTTTTTGACAAGGAATGAAATCTTCTATAGATTAAACATTCAAATTACAAGGCTTTTTATTTATGCCCAAACAGAAAAGATAAATAAAGAAGGAACACTTTGTGTGAGGAGGGTTAAAGGAGACTGCAGTGTAGGTGTGATAATTTTGGTAGCCTAATTTGTCATTTAAATATTTATGAATAAAGAGAAAACAGGATGATGAAATCTGAAAACAAAACAGTATGCTTTTTCGTTTTCAAGGACCATGGATTTCCATAAATTATTTTCAGATAAGGATGTTTTAAATTGATGACACAAAGCAGTGGCAAATCTATTAGTGAGTCAGTAAATTGATGAGCAAGCTTATTGAGTACACCTTGTATGCAGAACTCCTTATTGGCTATTTTAAGAAAAGCATTGTCAATATCAATGCTGATGACTACCCTTGGGAATAAACTGGTAACATTTAGAGTTTCCAAAATGAAGCCAAGCCTGCTTCAAAATTTTCCTGTTACATGTTTTTTTCAAATTCTTATTATCACAGTATTTGGAAATTAGGGCTTATATTTTAATAATGCAATTTACCTTTGAGTAAAAAAAGAATTCATTTTGTAATACTACTTGTTTACATATACATAAAATTTGAAATAAAATAGAATATCGAAGGTCTTTTGCACCCACTTAAATTGAATTGCACTTCTTAAAAAATTGACTTTCACGATCTTTCACTTTAATAATGTGGAACTGGCTTATTGACCAATCAAAAAAGAAGGAAAACACTAATGTTTGGAAGCAGAGATGCTGTGCAGCTTCAACCCTTAGCCTAGGAATAAGGAATCTTTTCTGAAACCTAGCGATATTAGTCTGATCATAAGGAAACCTTGAAATAAATTCCAGAGCCTGCTTTCTGTCTTTGGCAAAAAGCTGCCAGGCTTGTTTGAGATGGCAATGAAAGATTTACATAAAGCATCTGATTCTGAGAAAAGGGATTATTTATAGGTACAAGTGAAGGATTTCTAAATTTCAAACAGAAAAGTCAATCTTTTCTGTTCAGAGCATTCAGGAAATCTGAACTCCTACAAAAAGCCTTACTCCATCAATGGAGTGTGATGTTATGATTTCCTTCCCCTATACACACTATGCTTGTGGTTTTCCCTTTTGCACAATGAAGCTGCAGACCTCGATGGACTTAAAACCTCTTTCAGGTTGTTAAAAGACAAAGTTATAACATATTTAAAAGTAAAACTCTCAACTGGCTTTTATTTGTGATTCTAAAATTGGGCAGCACCTCATATTACAAAGTAGAATGAGTGTTCCAATGAACTGAGCTAAACAGGTTAGTTTTGTAGACAAGGAGCTGAGGAAAGCAGAAACAGAGAACAAAAATCAGATTGGTTGTTTAAAGTTAATTTACTTGTAAGTGTTAGAGAGCACTTCCTTATCATGTTGGCTAAGACTGGCTTGTTTGGGAATTTGGCTATTATCTCTCACTCTCCTGATTTCTCAGCAGGTCAGATAACTTACTTTTGGCTTAGTGACATGGAACTTTATAGCATGAGTGACTCCATTTTGGTTTGGTCTGTTGGGTCTAGTGCAGGAGTTCAGTCCAAACCAATAGTCTCCTATATATTTTATTTAATAAGTTCTAATGGTCTAAAGATTTTGCAGTTCATTTTTTAATTTTCACCCACATAACCCATATTTAATAATTTAAAAAAATGGATATACATTATTTATCAGTATTTGTACAGCTGTCTAAAAGACTTTATGTTGTGTGTTGCTACCGTCAAGTTCATATTAGAACTTCTGGGGAAGCAAGGACCATATCTTATTTGTTTGGTACCAGAACCTAATCCATTGAAATGTGTTGTAGAAAAAAAATAAAAAACGTGTGTGTGTGTGTATGTGTGTGTGTGTGTGTGTGTGTATAGATTGATGGTATGATTTTCAAGTTATTGACACAAAATGAGTGTGAATGTGATTGTGGGAGAGTGGCTTGAAGAAAACAGAAATGAGACTGGGGAGAGAAGGGACACATTTTAAACCAAAATTTCCATTTCCTTAAACTTTATAGTGTCTTGATGTGTGACCCAAAGATGCCAAAGTGAAGGAAGCAGACCATAAGTCTCCTACCTACTAACATATTTTAGATTTATGTAATTTGCTATTTTTCCAAAGAGGCGAAAAATTTCCAAGGGTAGAGCCATTAATCAGTGACTAAAGAGACAGATGGACTAAAGAAAAGAAGTACTGCCATACAGTTTTTATCTGAGATCTGTTCACTATCTCCTAGAAAATCAATTATACAGGGCACAGAGAATACCTGAAATTGAGAACATGGCTCTTCAAAGTCCATGAAACAGCAGGATGTAGAATTCTTTTAGTACACAAATTATTTTGAGGAGTTTATGATTGTAGTACTTGAATTAGATGAAAAAGCCCTTGAGTTAGCACTGTATTTAGAGGTGGGTACAATGTCGGTTGGGCTAGAGTCTGGTCTAGTTACTTTCACGGTTGTATGATTCCTGCTCCCCTCCAACTTTGCTATGCCATCGCTCACCATGATGTTTACTAAATACGATATAATTACATTAATGAGATCTTTGAGGTATTCATTATCTAATTTGAAGGCTAACTGGAATGTTATCATTGGGTTGGCTATCTTCAGTTGTTTCAAATATTACTTTAGGGGATATGTCATCTTTGTCTTCTGTCATCCTTATCTGAGTGGTCCCCTCCCCAGTCTGAAACAATTGCAAGTCACTTGGTAATTACGTGTCATTGTAGCATCTTCTATTTCCATCCATCTCAATGAGATTATGTCTTTTCTGTCTTTCTGTAAGCTTCTTGAGAGTACGCCCTCATGTGTTTATTTAGTACACATAATCTGCCCTGGTTCCAAGACATTCCTACAGAAGATATGTAGTACTTAGTACATACATGAGAATCTAAGTGAATAGATAAATTCTACCTGCTATTTCTAAAATTATCTAATTTGATAAAACATTTTCACTGGGATACCTTTAGAAATTAGACCCTGGGATGCTTTATGTTTTGCTTTTCTTCTCACACTGTTTTGTTCACTCAAATTGTTATCAAAATAACTGGAAAATTTACTCACAGAAACAAACTAATTATTCCTACTTACCTGGACCCTATCATTAGGAGAAAATGTGGTTACAACTAAAAAATAGCAACAAGCTATTCAAGATGCAAACATATTCCACCATCCTACTACATCACAAAGTCCAACTTGGAGTCTCACAGTTGTGCATTCCCAAACTCACTCACAATTCCCTGGGTGCCAAGAGGTCTCTGCTCACACATCCTGGTTACAAGCCTTGATGTTATCTTATGCCTCTTTCCTTCTCTTCCCCTAGGTTCTCCTGTGTGTCCCTCCATTGTTCTTCCCTCTGTGCTAAATGACTGGTTTCCCCCATGAAATGAGTTCTTTCCTAGGACATTGTGAATCCATAGGACACTGAGGATACTCAATCGTTTACAGAAAAGGCTTTCAGTCCTATTCTCATTACTCCAGTAATTCTATACTCCCTAAGAACACTATCTGTCATGAAAATGCCCACCTTCCATTGTCCTGAAGGCGCGGTATTTTTTATTCTTTGCTCTGTCACCATAGGGCAGGACTTTTGTCATCTATTAGATAGCATATCAACTACTAGGAAACTTTTGTAAAAGAACAACGATGAAAACAACAACAACAACAACAATACCCATTATCCTTCTGAATACTTTATTCAAACAGCAAGTAATGAAGTCTTCCAAAAAAATAAATAAATAAAAGCCCAAAGAATTACCAGCAATCATCACATGCACATTGTATGTTCTAGATTTTCTGAGTCGGTTTATGTTTTAAGTATTTTATTCTACTGTCCCACTAGATATCTCATATTTAGGATAATTATTAATTTATTCCATGAATATCAGAACCAGATGATCATGAGTGATACCAATTTTGAACCTTATTAGGAAGGGAGATAAAACTTAAATAGCCAGATGTTTTTAGAAAAAAAAAATTGTTTTGAATAGAAATATTCTCCAGATTTGTTTTCAAAGGCAGAAAGAAAATGGGACAGTCATCATCATTACCAAATAATATATGATGGCCAGATTTTTCAAAACTAGCCAAATATTGATTGGAAAAAAATTTTTGAAAGGCAAAATTATACTATTCTCAAATGTTTTATAAGATATTCCTCAGCTAAATTTTAATGCTAAGAGCAGATAGTTGCATTTAATGTTTAGAACAGATATCCTCTGGAATGTACAATGGTGTTTTTGAGAAATGTTATTTTAGTTTTAGGAGAAGAGATTTTAGTATTTTCACATTCATCCTCCTAGTCAAATCAATTAGTTTTGGCCAAAACTACTTTTTGAGTATCCATTGAGTGCAGAGTACAGTAAGGTCCTTATGCAACTATAGTTCTTGAGCTATGAATAAGAAATAGGTTGATTATAGTAGGTTGTCTAAACTCTGTTCTAGTTGTTGCAACTGGGTGGTTTCAGTGGGCTTCATTTTTAATAGGCAGCTGCTTCCTGGGATTGGTATGGCCTTGGTTTCATACTCTGCTACCTATTAATAAAAGGTGGGCTTTTGGAGATAGATTTAGAGGAAATAACTGAGACAGTTTATTTTGTAGCCTATCTGTTGCTTTTACCATCTTTTACCTAACCATCATTACTCTAACATTTGGAGTGAAAAAATAGGAAAGAGCAAATAGCTTATTAAAAACAATAGTGATAAACTTAATTTCTGTTTAGATCTTGATATATCTTATTTGGCTAGACTTCTCTACAAAGTCTTCTGCTTCCTGGGCACTTGCTGATACTAAGCCCTGGGAATGGGAAAGGAGGAGACATGTAGACACATTTGAACTATGGGTGTCCCAGTGAGTCACTTTACTGAAAGATTTTCCTCTTGGGTGACTCTGACTTTCTTTTAAGTAGTCTTCTGTCCCATTTCTTGGGTTTGACCAAGTGGTTCTAATCAATTTGATTTTTTCCCACTAAAGTAGTCCTGATGGCCCTCGCATCTTGGAAAATTTCCCCTTATGAGTCAACCAAAGGGACAGAAAAAAATGGCTTTTAATATTTCTAAGATTTGAATTCAAACCCTTTATATCCCAATGTACTAGATGTGCAGTGTGCAAGTAATTTCCCTGAGCACCAAATTCTGATTACAAACCTGTGGAGATAATTATAGTATTATCAGCTCTACAGGGCAGATATAAGGTTTACCTACCATCTGGGAGAACGTTCATGAAACATTAGCAGAAATTGGACAAAATGTAATCTCTTTACTTTTCTCTAAGATCATATGAAGTAATATTTATTGAGCACATACAAGTGCTCAGAGCTTTACATGTAGTGTCTTATTTAAAATAGTCATCTCAATATTTTGATGAGGAAGATGTCTTCCCAATTTTAAAGATAAGAAAAATCAGCGGATGTATAGAGAGATTATGAAGCTATATATATAATCAGGAAGATTTCAGACTCATGTTTGAATTTGGATGTAGCTCACTCAAAAGTTTCTTTCCACTATATGAGAATGTTACATTGCAAAAAGTCATAGGTATGAAGTAAAGAGTAGTGTCTGAGTTCTTAATTTCTTAGGAAATTTCGCTCCTTCCCAAGCAACAAAAGGGAGATAATTAGACGGATTTTTAATATAAAATGCTTGACAATGTTTAGTATTTTTCATTAAAAGTCAACTTTTTAGCAAATATGCTTTATCTTTATTTTTGAACTCATTTTAGAGCATTTATTAATGATGTTTATTAACATATATTTGAATATGATAGTATAGTTGGCATTTGATTTTTTATGTTAAATATAGAGACTGCTGATACAGTTGGTTCAAGAATCAATCAATTGTGGCCTTATTTAGTATTTATACTGATGTTTGTTTACTGAAATAAGAATTTACAAAAAATCTGAAAAATAATTCCAAACTTCTAAATTGTTTTCCATGGGATAGAAAAATCTTAATTACTTATTTATTCTTTTCTGATTTGCTGTCTTTCAGGTTTCCCACTTCATGCTAAAAAGTGGTAACATTGCATGTCAGAATGAAGCAAGACACCTGAGTCTATGTTGAGTTGTGTTTGGCCCCTTGCAAGGTTGTCATAAACGATTCATTGTTTTGGCTTAAGGGGCTTTCAGCTGGATGACAAAACATAAGAACAAAAAATATGAAATTTGTCATTAAATGTCTTCATCATTTAGCCTGTTTAATCGTGCTAAGATCTTTTAAGAAACAATGAATACAGAGATTTCCAGATTATACTTCCATGAAAGCCTAAATCTTCTCAGGTATTCACAGTTTTAAAAACTAGAAGTATACCAAATGATATCCAAGTTTACTGTGAAAGCAAAGGGCCCATAAAATTTTGTATTTACATTTGAATTTTAATCTAGACAGAAGGAGACCACATAAGTAAAACACAATCTATTTCATAGGCTGAAGCGTCAGGTATTACAAATATATGTGGTTAGCTTCTCTTTTTTTAGTTCTCATTGATTTAGGTACTAATTCTACCCAATCTTTGCTTTAATCATTTAGTATTAAGAAATATTGACTTTCATCAGAGCTTAATAGACAACTGGCTCCAAATCTAGAAAATCAATTTAAATTCTTTATAGTAGTATGTAATTAGTTAATTCAGTCGATTTTAAAACAATATATTTGTTTAAAAATATTTATTTTGCTAAGCAGCTACCAGACATTGTTCTAGGTAATTCTTACAGAAGAGTGTAAGACAGATAGTGTGGCTTCCCACATAGGGCATATAGATTACAAAGAGAAGACATAACTAAAGAATTAAACCAATAATAAAAACATCAAATTCTCTGAAAAAAAGAGCTGCTGCCAGTATCAGTGAATACTTCTTTCATGTAACACAAACTGACACTTAAAGAAAAAAAAAAGACACTCAGCCATGCAAAAATGTAAGTAAAGAGAATTCTGGGTGGAAAGAATAGGATAAGCGAAATATTTCAGGCGTGGAAGATCTAGGAATCTTTCAGGAACTGAAAGGAGGCCAGTATGATTGGAATAGAGAAAATAGGTAGGCCAGGAGGTCAGATGATGTAGGCATTGAAGGACAAGATAGGAGTTTGCATGCTGGTCAACAATTTTAAATCAGAGGGAGGGAGAGGGAGAGGAAAAGGGAGAGAGGCAGAGAGTGAGAGAGAGGGAGAGAGAAAGAGAGAGAGGGAGTGAGAAAGAGAGATCAAATTTACTTATTTTGCCAATATAACTGTTGTGTGAAAAATGAACTGAAGGGAAGTAAGGGGAGAAAAACAGCAAAGAGCATATTTAGGAAGTGAAGATAATGAGAGTCCACTCAATGATAAAGGTTTGGACTTGGACAGTTTAGTAGAGAAGTACACAAGAACGGTTTTGAAATATATCTTAGAAGTATAATTTGCGGAGTTTTGCTGATTGATTAAATATGAGGGATAAGAAGAGGGACAGGAAGGAATGAAATATGTCTACCAGGAATATGGGTTGAACCATTGAGTAGATTGTGGTGCAGGTGCAATTTACCGAAGATCTGGGATGAACAGGTTTTGGAGTGAAGATCCAAGTCCACTTTTATATGTATTAAATTTAAGATACATTTCAGACATTAGGAGACATCTGTGACCACTATGACATATAAGGCTTGAGCTTATTTGAGAGGTTTAGACTGGAAATATCTATTTGAGTAGTTAGTATTTTATGTGCAAGCCATATAATTGAATGATATTACATAGAGAAAAAGTGTAGAGTGAGAAAAGGAGAGGATCAAAGACTAAGCACTATAGAATGCCTACATTTTTATTGTAATTATTGTTATTATTATTATTTTGAGACAGAATTTCACTCCTGTCACCCAGGCTG